>NW_015117823.1:0-8283 GCF_001443285.1 Poecilia latipinna
TAAAAATCTGATTTATACTTCGTGGCAGTTCGTTACCAGAAAAAAAAGGTAATCTCTTAATATTATTATTTATAAAACATGAGATCGGTTGAAATACTGTTTATGTGCTTAGACACAGGAAATTTACAGTTGATAAATTTTGCAAAAGTAAAAATTAGATGTTTACTTCAAGGCACTTGTTTACCAGAAATTGCGCTCATCTCTTAGCAACAGATTAACAACAAATATTGTTATTGTTCTAAAAATATAAGATTTCTTCTCCTCTTTTGAAATATTACTTATCGTATACTACTTAACAAGAATTGTGCAGTTGGTTCATTTTTCAGAAAAGTGAAAAAGGTTTTTTTTGTTGAAATGCCTTACTTTGTAGGCATTTCAATGCTCTCTTATGTGTTGCTATGGCAGGGCCCAATGAACAAAATTTAAAGTGCAACAAAACACTGTTATGAAACTAACTGAGGTATAAGTTAAAGATCCACAGAGAGTCACGGTGAAATAAACATTTAGGCAGCATCAGGAAGTTCGGCCCTACAGGTTGCTTCTGCGACAGAACAAAACTTTCTAACCTTTCTAACACCCGACTGCAGATGAGCCAGAGATGAAATCACTGAGATTAACGCTAGGGTTCCGGGTGACCATGGCAACAAATAACTTGGGAGTTCTTGTAGCAAATGTTCCTGAGCAACACAATAGCAGCCTCGGGTTGGTTAACTGAATAATGAAGCTACTTGTTAATTTTTACAGGAGCTTTGAAAGCACGAATTCACTGAGGTTAAACAGTCTGATGCTCACAGAGATTTCCTGATAAAGAGAAAGCTGAGTCTTTATTGATGATTATCTCCTTCAAGTCTCACATAAAGGGACAATTTCTTTCTTCTGAGTAAAATCTCATCTTTCTTTAGGCTAGGAAAAGACCTGGATGTGCTACTTTTATCCGGTGAGCTGCAGAGGTCATGGTCACTCCTGGAAAAATGCTGCTCTAACCTCTTATGATTACCAGATAAGGTTTTATGGAAATTTAGAGGTAAACCTTTGGCTTAGATCATCAGAAAACAGTGAGCAGTCTCCATTCTGCCTATGCAGACAAACACCGGGACAGACTTGGCAGCTTTTCTCAAAGTTTCTCCTGTAGATATCCACAAAAGCACATTGCAAATTTTGGCATAAAACAATTTAAATGTATCTGAAGCAGGTGGGTTTTAAAAATCACAGAGAAGGCCTCTGCAGTGTCCAGTGTGTGGACACTGCAGACATCCACACACTGGACGTCTGCAGTGTGTGAGGCTGTCATGGCCGTACCTCCTTCTCACGCTCGTCGAGCTTCTCTGTCCCTGGAAGTCCGGTCAGGTTGAGAGGAGGCGCGCTCCGCCTGCCTGTTGCTGAGCAGCAGACATGCAACAAAGTTTAAAACAGTCAGTTCACACGACAACGCTGCTTTAAACATCAGACAACAGACTGTTCACTGTCAGGGGAACAAAATGTTACAAAGCATGAAATGGCTCAGTAGCACAGTTGATTGTGTTAAAAATAATAATTTCTTAACTTGTGTAACTTGTGATTTTCTCCACTGACTTAATGCGGTGAAATTAAGGCTTACTGTTTTCTAAAATGTTCAGTTTCACAATATGCTACTGTAATAAAATATGACTTATCTCAACAGGCTCTGTAAACCTACCACAGAGGTTTACAGCTAAGCTAAGCATAGCTTAGCTTAGCATGGTACAGTAACTATACTGTACCATGCTAAGCATATGTCTAGTGTAGTGTAGCACAGCATAGTTTAGCATTATATAGCCTACTATATTATAGTAGAACATAGCCTGACCTATAGTAGTATAGTCTACTATAGGTAGTATAGTCTACTATAGGTTAGCATAGCATAGCATAATATAATCAAGTATAATACAGGATAGCATAGCATAGGATAACATTATATAGTCAAGTATAATGTAACATAGCATAGTATAGAACAGTACAGTATAGTATAGCATAGCATAGTCTGGCATAGCATGATACATAGCATAACATAATGTAGTCAAGTATATTTATAGCAATATGGAATAGCATAGTATAGCCAGCTATAGCAGACTATACCACTCCAGGCTGTACTAAACTACTATGAGTATTTGCTATATACATATAACTTATAGTATATGCTATATGTTTAGCATATACTAAGCATGTACTATCGAATAACAGTGTAGCAGTGCAGTATAGTATAGCATAGGAAAGCATGTTATAGCACAATATAGCATTGTATGGCATAGTATAGCATATTTTAGCATAGTTTCATATACTCTAGTAGAGTCTTGAATAGATCTATAATACTGCAATACCATCTGGGAAATTCTGTCTCATTTAAATAAAACTAAAGGTCTAGAGACATGAGAGTTTTGCCAACTCCTGCACATGCAGAGATGTAGGAGTTTAAGCTCTGGGAGCAAAGAAAACCGATGCTATTTTAAACGAGAGAAAGAGCAGAATAAATATGCGTGCGAAAGTGTATTTTTGAGTATTTAAGGAGAAAAGCTTTATTGTTATGGCTGAGCCCTGGAGCCACGCTGAGATGACACAGAGGATGGAGCGCAGAGGAAGACTAGGAGAGAAACTTCCTACCTGACACCGTGATTGTTGTGACAGCTGGAGTGACGCCAGCATCTCTGTAACAAAGAGGAGGAAGAAAAAGTCTTATTATCTCTGCTGCTGTGTTTATGCAGACACACATCCCACTTTTATGCAGCCTCTCTGTTCACTACTCTCACTCTCTCACTCCAGAATGTCATCCAAAAAAATAAAAAAAAGATGAGTCATTCCATTTGAGAGTTTTTATTTAGAGGTGGAAGTTGGACTGCAGCCAGTGGAAATGACGACGATGAAGCAAAACAAAACAAAACGAAATCGGAGTGGCACGTGTTGAAATGGCAGCACATGCTAAGGTGGGGATGGGGCTTATTGCAGCATAACACGCAGATCAGCGCGCAGACCCGTTGGACGCTCACATGGCTGCCTGCTTGCTGAGCCATTGCTGACACGCTCTGCCATCCTGGATGTACTGCAGAACGTCATTCAGCATGGTCCTCTTCCTCCTCTCGTCCTCGCGCATCCTCTTCACTCGCTCGTACACCTTGGCACCTGGTGGATGGAAAACGTACGAGGAAGAGTTCAAATGTGGAGCTACAGCAAGCTGGTAACTGCTCCAGACAACAGTGGAAAGCAGTGCAATGCATTGCCTACGGGTTAATGCAACAGTAACCAGCAAAGGAATGCCACCTTAAATGTTTTCGGTTTGTTTTTATTTAATATATATCTATATGTTTCAGTCATTTTTAACCTTTTTTTTACACAAGTAAAATAAGAAAAGAAAAGAAAAAACGTAATGCTGTAAAGAAAAACATAAGAAGCAAAAACAAAACAAAGCTAGTATAGAAATAAATATTTAAATCCCTGCCAATGGCAAGAATACAAAGCATAGACTGAGAAAAGTGTCAGCTTATTATACTGTTACTTTTTTATACATACAGCATCAATATATATCAATATATATTGTCACCATAACATTTTGCTGGACGATAAATTGTCCCAGTAATTATTGCGATAAACAATAATATTGTTTCTTTGAGGCCATTTTAAGTGAAGTGTCAACAGTAGAGTAGCAATGAAAGTTCAAGACTAATAAACTTTAGTTTTGTAAAGGACACTAAACATTGGTATAAACATTAAATATCCTAAATAAAACATGACAACCAAAATCAATAAATAAAAACAGGAATGAAAAACTTAAAATGGATGCCATGAATCTGTCAACAAAAATGCCATTCAAAAAAATATCAGTCATCAAAATGGAAATTATTGAGCTCATTTTAATTCCTCATGTGGTTAATTGATTAATTTCTTTTGCAATAGGTCAAACATCATGTAAATCAAAAATCTTTCCTGTATACTTTTCTAATACATAACTCCAAAGAAATCCAACTGAACCCTGGAGACAAACTAAATGTTAAAGGAAGATTAAGAAAAATGACAAAAGTTCATCTGAATTTGTGTGTGTAATATTTTCAGTTGAAGACACAGTTTGACCTTTGGATTGTAGACGATTAAGTTGTTGCTTCAACAGTGTAGGCAGCGTTTTCATAACTGAGGCCATTTCCCAACATTTATTGTTAAAGTCGGACAAAGATTTAAGACACATCTCTTTTAGAGAGAAAAATTGTGTTGTTAGAGTACAGAGATTCTAGGATATCCAAAAATTCTCAGCTCATCATTCCTAAATAGCCACACATGTAAAACTACACATAACTTTTGATATTTATATTGGAAAATTCCTCTGTATTCAGAAAATGTGTCTGCAATTGTTGTAGAAATCACATCTTTCTCTCAAATGTCCATAAGAGTGCAGGGATGTTTACTAAATGTGTCCAGTGTCCTGAATATGAGAACCATAAACAAACACTCAGGTTTATACTTGAAGTTTTTGGTCCCAAAAAGTGAAAATTTCAAACTCAACTCACTGCAGAAGGACTTGATTCCTGCCTTCCTGTATTCCTGCAGCCTGCGGATCTCTCTCCTCAGCTCGAACTCAACTGTGAAGAGGAAGAGTTGAAGGTTGCTTAAGCACATCTGCACAGACTGATTCATAAACAGAACAATAGATGCACATTCAGAGCCGCAGACTGTTTGAGAGGAGCCCTCCAGACACTCTGGTGGATGCAAAAAATCGAGTTAAGTCCTTCAGATGGCTGAATAAATACAATGAAAGCCGGATTTTTATACAAGTTCAAGTCAAGACGGATTTTATTTTCTCTTCAACAATAAAAAAAAGATAAAAGTATGAAGTAAAACGAAGTGATTATCATCAGGACTGTGGTGCTACAGACAGAAGCTGAGTCTTCATTACAAATGTGCACAAAACTATGACGATATTCAGATAAAGTTAAAATGACAAAAAATTTTCAATCGCTGTGTTTTCATTAAATAAGAAACAGTTTAAAAAAAATCACACGTGAATAAACTGGTTCACATGATAAGTCAGTAAAACAACCCACACCATCATCCTCCAACTACTTCCTGTTGTCGTCTTCTTTGCGGTTTGTGCCAGAGGCAACACCTGGTTGTTGATCACATGACTCATGTGATCCAAAAAAGTGTTTCCATCGGAGTTTTGTGAAATAAAGCAATTTTGATATGGCTAAAAAACACCTCATCCTGGCACCAAAACGTTTTATAGAGAAATTAGTTTTTTTCAAAATTGCTGTATTTCCATTAAATGAATTTATTTTCTTACTGTCAAACTGTGCAATTATGTGGCTAATGGAAACACAGCTAGAGGAACAAACAACAAAAATGCTTGCCAAGCACTCCAATTGTCATCATACCTCTGCACATGCCTCCAGAAACCAAGGAAATATAAGGAATATTAGTATTCTAAGCCTGGCGGGCACCAGGCTACATGTTGTCTGTTTATTTTAAATAGTTTCTTATAAACCTAGCATTCCTACCACCAAACATAGCAGCTTTTCTGGGGAACCTGAGTTTCTAAGTTGGCTTCCGATAAATGGCTTCTTCCTGTATTAGTGGCCTTTCAGCCCGTGTCGGTACAGGACTCATTTCAATGGTGAGAACACCATTAGTTTTAGATTTATAGAAGGTATTTGCCCTTTCCTCTCAGGGTGAGAGCTAACACTGTGTGTCAAAGCTGGAACAGGAATGGCAGATCATGCCACACCAGACACAGTCGCTGATGTGTTACATGTCATGCCTTCCATTACTGAACGTAAACATGCCTCCAAAAAGCAGGTGTGTGTTCAGGCAACACCAAATCATCCCTGGTTGGGTTCACTGTGAACGAATAAGAGTGAGATGACGTCCTGAAGTGCGATATCTGGGGCAAGAGGTATAGAAATGTGCATCTTCTAAATACATTTTAATCTCGTAAAATCCAAATAAAAACTTAAAGAAAAAACATTTCAAAAGATTAAATAAAATAAGAAAATATCTACACACTTTCTAAAAACAGAAAGTGGTAATGTCACTTCATCTTCCCACCAGGATTAAAAGTTACATCTTTTCAGAGTGAAAATCTGAAAGCCAGGTTTACTCAGTCTGGCTCGATCTTGGTGAATAAACTCTGCATGCTCACAGGTGAATGGGTCAGGTGCAAATACTGACGTGCGTGACTTTCGATGAATTTGTCATGTTCAGTCGGTCCGACCACTCTGGCAAACCGCCTCATGACCTCATACAGCTCCTGCACCTCTTTCGGGTAACATCGCTCTAACACTAACAGGAGAGAGAGAGAAAAGAGAGGACAGGAATGAGTGGGCAGCAGATCCAGGAGAATACAACTCAGAAACATGAAAGAAGCGATCCACCCCCTCAGGAGCAGTTTATGACTTCTGCTGCTTCAGCTGGAAAGTCATTTAGTTTGTTAGTTAATGAACAGAGAACAAACCTGTTACATTAATGTCACTCAGTGGCTTTTAGTGATGCTCTTACCCACTGTTATTCTAAGATATAAAAGAAACTTCAAGCTGCAGCACGTAACTTTTAGTAAAAAGTGTTGGTTTTTTACACATCTGTTTAAACTATGTTTTAACAGTATGAGACAGATAATCTGTGAAAAGATCGAGCTCTTCCAACTCCTCCCTGAGCTGCTATTGCCATTAGCAGAAATGCATAACTGATTATCAGAAATAGCCAATCAGAGATGAGCCTGATTGGCAGGAGGCGCTGCCCATCAGGGTCGTGCCCTGCTCAATGTGCTAGTGGCAGAGAAACCACTGACCGTTCCAGGAAAACAATTTTTCCGCCATCACCGTGGTCATGCTAACTAGCCTTAGCAATCACTGTAGGGTCTGCAGTGGGGGAGGAGCTGTAGCATAGCAGAGAGCAAAGATGGAAGGTGTGAGCGGCCCATACACAAGGTTGATTCACAGTACTAAGATCCTCCTGGCTCTGATTGGTTATTTCTCAAGTTGTGGTTGTTTTGAAATAATCTGATAGGCTGACATAGGTTTCAGCTGTGCACTACATTGCCCCCGATGGTCTGGGGGCAATGTAGCGCACAACACTCAGGCGGATTTGTGTGGGTTCATGTGGATGAAAACTTTTCTGAAAGCGATCCTGTGTTTATGATATTATCTTGTTAAACAAAGTGGTGGAGATATATTCCCAGCTACGTGTGTACAGGGCATTAATCACATATTATGACAATTTAAGTGTATTTGAAATTCAATATTGGCACATTCCTCCCTGTTTTTTTTTTTTTTTTTTGCCAATATCACTTTTGGCAAATAGTGACTTGGACCTTTATTTTAGAAAGGTGACAATATAGAATTGTGACTGTGTGAATTGGAAGAAATCCCCAATAAATTCCAACTTTTGCACCAAATTTCTGTTTAAAAAACTAACAATAACAAAAGTGATTTTATCAAATAAATCAATGAAAACTTGGGTTTATAACCAATATATATGAAACACGGATGATGTTTGGATTCCCCATCTAATACCCAACATAGAAAAGATGTTCTCATTTCTAAATTAAGTTTGTTGAAAATAAAGAAGCATTTGAAATAATCGAATAATTTTATTGCATTAATTAAAGACTAAAACATAAGAGCCTAACACACCAGAATAACTGAACTCAGGATCAGATTTAGACTGTGAAAAATGAACATTGTTCTCAGTGATTCATGACCGGTTATGCTATTTTCCCATCGCCACTTCCACATATTTATGCTCGACACCGGGGGACGGCCAAAGGAAAACAGCGACACCTTCCCAACCTTTTATCCTTGGCTTGTGAAACGATTCAGCGCTGCAGTCAATGGGGTCGATGGAGGTCCAGCTACTTTTTAAACCACAGGAATTGTTTAGGAATCAAAGTATGACTTCAAGAGACCCGGCGGGTAGATTTAGCACATTGGCAGGGGGATACACGCCCATGATCAGAATAAAACCCTGCCTGTGCGCTGCTGTTGCACCTGTTATCACGACCGCTCTGTGGAGACGGGGCTGATACGATCTCCTGAGGCGGCTGCAGGGAACAAATTCTCTCCCTGCAGCCGAATGGATCTTCACTTCTCATCCAAAACCACTGATTACACAAAAAGCTATTAACACTCAGGCTGTCTTTACACAGCTCAGCTTGCGTAATACAGTCAATAAAAAGATCTTTAATTGTCTATGTAGAAGTTTGCCTCTCAGAGCTCTCAATCTGGAGAGGGGAAATATTGAAATCACTAATGTAGCAACATTTAAAGGTGATTAAAACCTTAATACAAAAAA
>NW_015117823.1:12548-13696 GCF_001443285.1 Poecilia latipinna
CAATAAAACATTCAGCAGCCTTGCTGCATGGAAACAGAAACTCATCTCTTTTCTGCATGATTTGCCAGAGCGACGCTCCGCTGGTGAGTGTTCACACATTTAACTCCCCTGAACACGGATACACACTCTGAGACTTGTTGTGTTCGCCTGAAAGCTTCGGCCGCGTTGCCGAGTAACAAGACGAGTGTCGGAGCCCGAGAGGAGAGGCTTCTTTTGTGGGTTCAGACTGCAGCGTGTGTGAGTGTTAATTAACAGCTGCCGTCTCCGGCTGAGCCTATGAAGTCGTGTTCCTAACTCAGCACCGGACACACACACACACGCACACATGCACACACACACACACACACACAGGGAGGAGACCAGACCTCCAAACTGGGCCCAAACAGCCAACGACAAGCGGACCGACGGGTCGCGAGAGACACCACCGCTCCCATGATCGCATGTGACAGATGCATGAACGCGCATACATACACACACGCGCTCTTTGACAGTCTCCATGGCAACCAGTGTGCAGCTCCAGTCTGAGTTGGCTTTTGTCTTGAAAAGGCTGCAGAGATAAGGCAGCAGGGGCTAACCGGTGGACTGAAGGGAAACGTCAATAAAAGATGAGGGGGAACTGTTCCGACTCCAGAACTGGGAGCGGATTCCACTGAGCAACACATGGCGAGGCGGCACGGCGAGGAAAGTTACGAGGCACTATAACCGGGCAAAATCCTTTCGTGGTGCAAGCTCGCCATAAAAATCTAAACCCAATCTGCTCCGTCCCTGCAAGGAATTATATCACTGAGCCCAGTGAAATCCAACCTGTAACAGGTGGAGGATGCAGCCGTCTCCGCAGCAACGCCCTTCAAAACAGGGGAGTGAGGTTACGCCGATCTAACCTCCCACAGCCCATACGACAGGAAGATTCACACATTTTTCTGTTTTTTTATAAAACATATATCATATTTTATGTTTGAAGTGTGAACATAGCTGTAATTATTTGTAGTTAGTGAAGGTTTTACTCATCCATTATGACAGAACCGATGTGCAGAATGTATTCATGGTTTAAAACAGGGAACGACGAAGTTAACGCACAAAATGTTCTCTTGTTGAAGACATAAAAACAACAGAGCTATCAGGTTTCAGATTCTCCTTTTGGTTTCTGT
>NW_015117824.1:0-1876 GCF_001443285.1 Poecilia latipinna
TCAGTAGTCAGTCGGTGGTGAGGTTAGGGCGTGGCTGGCTATTGCAGAATAACGAACAGAGTACAAAATTGGTGAAGTGTGCTTTAAGAAAAAAAGAGAGAAAAGTTTAAAAATATTGCACTAAACAGCTAGATTAGCATAATTTGAGTGAGCTCCAGTAGGACATCTGCAGCAGTGAGACCTCTTCTCAGGAGCTAAATGTAATGTTGGCCTTCAATGTGAGCATTCATTAAATCAGAGCTGTACCAGCAAAAGAAATGTTGCATTTCTCCCCTTCTTGATTTTAACATTGCACAAAATATCTCAGCTGTTTCATCCAGATGTTGCAAATGTTTTTCAATCAGGCTTTAAAAAATATTTGGCTGAAAACATTCATCCAAATACATTTTTTTATTATATATCATGGCTTAAAATGTGCTAACGTACAATGCCTTCCTGATACGTTACAATTAATTTGTAATGTGACAAAATAACTTCCCAATTTTGTCACATTACAATCTTAATTTGTGCTGTTTTGATGTGATTTCCTGTGACATTCAGTGCAAAGTTGCTCATCATTTTGAAGTGGAATAAAAAATATGAAAAGTGTTTCGTGCGAGGTTGTTCGAACCAGCTAGAAGTACACCAGCTTTGCATATAAAGACTGAGAATTTGACCAACCTTTTGCAAAAACAATGTGAGCTCAGTCAAATAGTATCAAAGGAATTATTTCATATCGCTTTTCAAGTCTTGCCACAGATTTTCAGTGGGATTTAGGCCGAGGCACTGACTTTGATCTAAAGCGCTCCTTTGTTCGTTTAGGACTGTTGCACTTTTTAAAGGCAAACTTCCACCTGCTCTAGTCATTTGTAGCCTCTGCAAAGTTTTCTTTTGGTCCGTTTTGTGACTGACTGTCATATGAGCAATTTGAGTTTATGTATGTTTCTGATAGGTTTTGAAGTTCTGTAATACTTTCACTTTCTGAATAATGGAACAGTGCTCTGTGAGATTTTCAAAGCTCGGGATGCTCTTTTACAACCTCACCCTATTTCAAACTCTTCCACTTCCACTCTGCTCAACTTTATGTTAGTCTGTCACAAAAAAAACTCAATAAATACTTTGAAGTTACTGGTTTGTGACAAAAATATTTAAAAAGTTTAGGCTTAGGAATGCATTTTGCAAGACGGTGCAGAAGAACAAGCACTAATTCAGGAGCAGACGTTTCAGATTCTTCCCTTATTAGAATTTTTACAACTTTACAAAAGTTTTGTAACTTATCGGTGTATTTTGAGAATAGCAAGTTATGCCTTCCCATATCTCTTTGGGACTGGAGTGTAGGTGTTTCAGTGAATATGCCACTTTTTATTTTTCATTTTACGACTTGATACATGGGAGTTCATCCCATCGTCTTCTCCTACAGAATCGGTAAGCCAAATCAGTGCAGTCATAGACGACTGCAGTCTTTTAAACTATTCCATTAGGCATCAGCCACAAACCATCACAAAGCGCCGTTGTCCTGCCTGTCTCTCTGTCGTTCCCCCCACACTGCCTCGCTCCTCTTCGTCTTCCCTGCTGAGCCGCTGCATTCCCTGCACACGGTTTATGTAGGCGGGATGGTACAATAACACAGCGTCCTCCTTGTGGAGACGCTCGTTTTGAAAGCGTGTGGTTTCCAAAGGATTCGGTAGGGGAGAATAGTCGGAGTAACATTGTGATGCATGTGAACAAGGAGCAACCTGGGGCCAAGAGGAAACAGACCCCGGGTGTTGCTGAAAAGTAGCCAGGTCACACACACCCCTGGCTGTGGGGACTCCCATTGTCATGCGGCACCCCCCCCCCCCCCCCCCCATGCAGAAAAAACACACCAAAAAAAAACATGTCGACCGGCGCCCTACCA
>NW_015117824.1:5578-13690 GCF_001443285.1 Poecilia latipinna
AAACACACCCCGCCCCCCCCCCCCCGCGGGGGGGGGGCCCCCTGTTTGCGGGCCCCCCCCCCCCCCCCCCATCTTATTGGATTTCGCCTCGGAAACATTTATTTCTCGCACCGTGCCGCTAAGTGGTAGTCGCTATTATATATAGAGGCTTCGGAGAAATTCAAAGCATGCAATCAGATCTCGGGAAGAATGAGAGGTGAGAGAGAAGGGTAGAATAGCAGAAACGGCAACGAACGAGAGATCTCAATGGCTACGGTGGGATTCAACCGAGAAAGGGTAAAGTTGACACAGAATGCCTCTGAAGTGTGAACGCACCACTTTGTGCTCTGTGATTTCCCCGTGCACTGCCTGGATGCTCTTTCTTTTTATCAGCTAACTTCAGCTCAGACTTGGTGTGGTGCCAATGAAGGCTCGTCAAGGTCTCTTGTGATTGCTGACAGTGTTGAAAGCAGCATGTTGTGTTACTTTAAACTGTCAGCTAAACACTGCCGTCTCTTTGCACTCTTCACTGTCTTCCCTCCGAGGGCTGTTTGTCTCTTTACCTACTTTGGTTATATAATTCTTGGTAATCAAAAGAGTGCGATGAATGTGCCACAATGTCTCCCCAGGAGACGTGTTCAGACATTAAGAAGAGCCCAGGTGCACCGGGATGGTGTTTTCTACTTCATTTCTGCAGGAAAATTCATCTGAGAGCCACACGACACTGTAACACACTCGGCATCTACGAAAACAACATTTTGTCCACACGTGTTGTGGAGTTTGTAAAGTACACACCGCCATTACGATTATTATGTGCAGCTACTTTGATACCAGTCATGACCTTGTTACTGGTATTAAGATATGCAGAAGTTTTATGAAACTGCATAAAATTTTTGAAATAAGCCTTTTTACCTAGTTTCAAATGCTAAAAATTCCAACTGAAGCTCTTTTAGGTGATGCCAGAAAAAGCGCTGCAGTGACTTTTTTTTTTTTTCCCCATTCTGGATTTTGTTCATTTCCTGATTCTCTGGCTAAAATATTTCTGTCCCCTTTTTTGCTCTCACTACCAAATTCGTCTCTGTTTTCTAAATTCTAGAATAATTTAATCTTTCTTCAGAATCATACAAATATTAGACAAATTTACTTTGTAACTGGTGGAACTGCCTTTTCAGTCTTAAAGTTTCCACAAGATTAACATTAGGACTTCAAAACATAGATTTTGTTGTTCTTTGTTACAAATCTGGTAAGCATAATTTGGCTCATTGTTCATTTAAAGACCCATTCCTGGCCAATATTAAATTTCCCGACCAATGCTTCAATATCTATAAATGAAGTTATATCATAATACTGTCTACTTTGTACTGTGTGCCTGTTCCTTTCATTCTTTTTCCTTCAAATCTAAAAATAGTCATTGTGGTCAAACACTTGAACTTAAGTTTCACCAGACCACAGGACATGTCTCCAAAATGTAACATCTTTTTCCCTCTCTGCATTTGCAAACTTTAATCATTTTTCTAAACACTGGAAACTTCAACTTGGGACGTTTTACAGATTTGTGAGGCTCCCACTCCTGTGGCTGAGCACTGCTGGACAGCTGACTGAAATCAAAAGACACAAATAGTCATGTAAACTCCAGTACTACTAATTGATGAAACACTTTTAAAGCTTTACTCAAATTGAGATCCGGTGTTTCCAGTGTCAAATTGACGTTGTCAGTATTTGCTGTGAAATGCATTCAGTGGATTAATTCTGAAATGAGCTACAGATGTCCACGTTCCCTCAGGAATCGTGGCTGATTCTGTTGATTCATTTCCTGTGCAGCACATCCACTGAGCTACAGAAAAAAATGTTTTGAATCCCAGTTCCATTTTACTGTTTTTCATAAAGCAGGGGTATCCCAAGGGGTATTTTTGTTTTTCAGTGCTGATTCAGGTTGATGTCTTGGCGCCATGTCCCACCTTCCTTCACAAGAAAACTGTACAAAGTTACAAACTACACACTGCACCCAGTAAAGCCTGACCACCAATTAGCCGCTGCAGAGGGCCTTGCAGTAGTTTAGGACATTTTGACACACATTAAAAAAAAAGGGTATTTTATTTGAAACAACAGCACAAAGCATTGCATAATTGTAAAGTGGAAACAAAAGTTGCGAGTTTTTAAAAGTGAGACAGTCAGCTCCGTTTACTCTGATACCATCCAACAGAATCCAGTCAACCAGCATTAAATCCAGCTGTTCTGTGAAGTTGTTGGGCTTTTTTTGTTGTTGTTTTGTTTTTAGAGAACATTAGTGAAAAAGCAGCATCATGAAGACCACAGAATACAACACTATCCCATGGATAATGCTGGGATTCAATATGTTGACAGCAAAACTATTGATTATACGTTCCACAATCTGGTCTTTATTGAGTAGTGACAAAAAGAGAATCGTTTTTTTTGTTTGTTTTTTTTTTTGTTGTTTTTTTTTTTTTAAGAAAATGGCGTATCGGATGCTTTTCCTCGGCCAGGAAGCAGAAAATGGTCAGAGTTGATGGGGAGACGGTGGGAGCTAAATACAGCCCAGTTCTGGATGAAAAAAACAGGCTTTGAAGGAAGTTCACCATCCAGCATGGTATTAACCCCTAAACATACAGCCACATCCACAATGAAACAGCTTAGATATAGCACGTTCAAATTGTAGAATGGCCCAGTCAAAGGACAGAGATAATTTTAATTGATGCATAAAGCTGGTAGACACATCCTGCAGCAGTAAATGTAGCAACTGCCTGTTGTACAAAGCACCGACTTTGAGATGGGAAATTTAAAAAAAATATAAATTATTATCTTTCTCCTTCTCACTTGTGTTCTCACTTGTCTTATTCCTGTTGCTATTCCTGACTCCACCAATATGGAGGAGCAGCTGATCGATTGGGGATTGTTTCAACATCCGTCTGACTGGGACTGGGACCGTTTTCCTGCTGTCTCACCTGCAGGAATGTCCCGATGCTTACAGGTTACAAGGCCAAATTGACCATTTAGTCAATAAAAGACACTTCAACCGTCCTGCACCAAATGCTCTGTGGACATATTATGGACTGTGGAGTAATGACTGGCTGCCTTTTGAGACTCAGCTGTGTTTAAAACATTCTGGGAGCACACCACAAGCCGCTGATAGACACCCTGACCACCGAGGTGGAACAAAACCTGATAAAAGAACCGGCTTCCTCCACTGGGACCACGAGATGACTGTACCACAGCTCCTATTTATTTGTTTGTTCCAGTTGTACACATCCCACCAGTCAGATTTCCTTCTCCACATTTACTTTGTTTGGATCATTAAATATAATATTTGGAGAGAAATTTCCCAAAAAAAAAAAAAAAAGGTTATTTCAGTATAACTTCAAATAAATAATTTCCGCTGCTAATTTTGGTCCCTCTTCTCTCATGAAGAGGTTTAGAATTTTTCAAATGAAAATCAAATTTACTTTTAGTATTATTTCTACTAAAATAAGAAAAAAAATCCCAAAAAGGAAGCAAAACTTTATACAGCTCTGCACAGACATACTTAAACATGTCAGAAACATGACATTACCATACTGAAAACTGCAAGGGTGTCCCAATTGTTTACTTTTACTTATGGGGACTACGTAGCAAATGCTTGGTTAATTTTTGGGAAAACAAGTATTTGAGGAGCCCTAACCTAACTGGAACACTAAGGAACTGTGTTTCTTCTTTGAATAAACCTCCTATTTTTATGCTTGCCGTACTGCCTTTGTCATCCTGTTAACCAGTCAGGCTGCGGAGGAGACCGAGTTTAGATTACATGCTTGTACAAGATAATTATGTGTTTAGATGTCAAGATTATTTTGTCTTTTTATGTGGGATCAGTTAGCTGCTTAGGTGGCAAAAACATACAGTTCACAGTAAGTTAATCAAAGTAGCAAATAAATATACACACTTTAACCATGCTGTGTCTCTCACCGACTAAGGTTGGATGAAAATCTGTTTTTTTTGTTGTTGTTTTTTTTTCATTATTATACGACAAAACAGAGGAAGGAAAAAAAACAGACACAGTTTTTAAGTGACCCTTAGATTTACTGTTGATCACAGATTCCACTTTCATTTCTCACATGCTACCTGCAGCCCAACAGCGTGAGGTATCACATCAAAGAAATGGGCTTGATTGGAGAGGGCAGATATATTCATAGGATGACAGATAGGCAATTGCATCTAAAAAGGGCAGCAACAAATTCAAGATGAAAGAGAAGCTCCGTCTTTGGTCTCATCTGCCAACCTGGTATGGATTGGACAGGGAAAGTGATTTGGCCTTCTGTTATAATTTAGTCTGCTCTTCAATCATTGTACTTCACTGTCAGTCTTAGCTAGCATCACACAGACCTTCCACTGTGCTGCGTTTTGCAACATTGACTTGAATCTATTGTATGTCGGTGCTTTTACCTTCAAATTAGACTCTGTGCATTCGGTCTATTATACTCCATGTTACATTTTCATTTGCTCCCAGAGACAGTTCTCTCCTTTGTACTCCCCTGAGCTGAAGACACCTCAGATGCTGTAAATGTATCGGTCAAAAAAAAAAAAGAAGAGACATTTCCATAATTTCATTTTCATACTGCAAGAGAGAATCCATTACTGTTTGGGGTGAAAGCAGGACAGCAAGCTTTAACAGGCTTGTAATTACAACGTATAGCCTGATCTTATGACAAACATTCGCCAAAGATGGCAGACTGCAGAATGAAATTGCTATTTACTTTGATTATTTCATGCCGTGTTGTTTCGGGAACATAGTAAATATACACGCCAGCGGTGTTTGAGGCGGACATGATGCAGCTTTATTCATCAAAATCAGCAGCTAGCTTGTCTTTTCAACAGGCATAAAAAAAAAAACTTTAAAAAAAAAGCTTAAATACATCACTCCCCTTATGACTTCTCTTCACAGGCTTCCTGTCTGTTTCCGGATTGATTTTAAAAATTTATTGCTTTCTTCTCAGGCTTCCAGTGGTCTGACCCCGTCTTATTCAATACCAGACAAAGCAGCACTATGAGCTGGATCTGCTTTAGAACATAAAAAAGCCACAGTTTGTGGTCTTCAGACTTCTCTGCTTTGTTTCTTTAACTCACAATGAGTATCGACTTCATAAAGAGTGAAAATTACTAAGACAACTTTCTGCAAATGTTCACAATTGACTCCTAAAGGAAAATATAATCGTCTATGAACTTCCAATGACATATTTGGAATAAAACATCACATTACGTCATCTTCGCTTGTAAAAACCCAGAAACCTGAATGATAGGTGCATTTTGTATTTTGGAAGCAGATTGTAATTTGTTTGTGGCATAATTAAATTTGAGCACCTGTTTAATATACAGCTCTGGAAAAAAAAAAAAATGAAGAGACCACCGCACTGAACCCCATTGAAAACCTCACGGTTATTCCACCAAATATTGATTTCTGAACTCTTCCCGAGTTAAAACATTAGTTTCGTTGTTTCTAAATGAATATGACAATGTTTTCTTTGCATTATTTCAGGTCTGAAAGCGCTGCATCTTTTTGACCATTTCCCATTTTCTTCAAATAAATTCTAAACTTTTGCCTGGAATTTCAGAGACATGCTGTCAGTGTTTAAATATAGAATAAAAGAAAAATGTTCATTTTACTCAAACATATGCCATACAAAAAGTAAATAACTGATATTTTCTGTCTTTATTTTTTCTTTGCAGGGTAAAATTAAAAGAAGGAGTGACGTTCCTCGGGGCGCGTCCCAGCAACCCCACTCAGTGGATCGTCAGCCAGGACTTGAGGAGTGAAGGTCATCGCGTGGTGACCCTCCACTGCCTCAGAAAGGAGTCCACTTACGATCAGCAGAGGTCAGCACAAAGTCATTTCGCTTCAAACTAATCCGCTCAGATTTTGCATCATAATGAACTCAGTCTGCTGTAAGTAAAGGTGTTCCGTCTGCTGTAGTGTCACAGTCACTTTAAGGTAACAGCGTCTTAAAAAAGGCTTTGTAAGGCCCCGGGGGGCCGTCTCCAAAAAAAAAAAAAATATATATATATATATATAGATATATATATATATCTATATATATATTTTTTTCTTTACTGCCTGTGCTGTCACTGATGATTCCCATTTTGTAAGGGACACACAATCGCTGAAATACACAGTGCGAACAGTTATCTAAGCGATGTTCCCCTCTGCTGAAATGACACGCTTAACTTGACAGAACTGTGGGCAGCAGAAAGTTGACTTCTGCAGTATTTTATTTTTTTTTCCGTTTCTCTCTTACTCCTGTCGTCTTGCCGTCCTGTCCCCCCCTCCTTTTCCCCTTCTCTCGGTTTTATTTGCCTATATACTTTTCACACTGCTGAGCCTCTCGGGCCCGTTTCTAATCTGCATTCACGTCTTTAAACTAATCTGGCAGATAGGGAACGTGATTGCCAGCATCAGGGAAAGGTTGCTGCGTTAATTAAGTGTTGATTGAAGGCCTTTGTGTGTTTTAATGGGGTTTTTTTCCTCTTCGGATCAGGAAGTAGTTTTAATAAATCTAACTTTCTAGTGACAGGTGTAATTTTATGGATTATAGGATGATTTGAGGCCGGGTGGAAAAAGCGTGCTTATTTGCTCTTTAGCCTTCGTTCCGCTTAGCAAACTTGAAACTATTTCTTGAAGGAAACAAGACACTTGACTGCAACTGCTACTTTATAATCAAAGTTGCGCAGGGGGTTTATTTAAGAGCAGAGCTGCCTGTTAGGCATAAGTAATTATAATTTGTTGGTCCAGTGACTTTTCTTTAGACACACTGCTTTTAGTGGATCATTACAGGGAGTGATTATAGTCTAACTATGGTGTTACAGCAGTGGAAATCATAGACAGCTGGGTGTCCCTTGAAATCAGCACAGCTGTAAGATCAGAAGCAGCTTGTAAACATTTTTTTTATATAAATCCCATCCAGCAAATTTTACATTAGTGGCTTCCCCTGTAATGGGAAGTCAGATGTATGTAGCAGATTTAATTTGATGAACCTTTCAGAAAAGCCAGTTTCAGTAAATATTTACTGAGAAAAAAAATATGCAGTTATAGAGTTTAATTAAATCTGTCTCTTTAATTTGCAAATCGTGACATTCTGTCATCAGGTTATGTGTGTGGCAACAGATACTGGAACTAAAAAATACATTTATTTAACATTACTACGTGTGACATCACTGTGAGGCTGCAAGGTGGCAGGCACAGTTGGTAGCAGTGATGCATTGCAGCAATAAGGTCTTGGGTTCAAATCCCTGCCTGCGGTCTCTGCATGGTGTTTATATATTCTCTCTATTTTCTCTGGAAAACCCAGCTTCCCTCTACAGCTCAAATCTCTTTACCTGCCTATAACCATCACTGTGACTGTACAGAATTGAGAGAGAGAAAGATAAGCTCAGGTCCTCATTTAGACTTTTCACAGATTAATTTGTTTTAACCTTTAAAATATTACTACGACCAGGGGAGTTTAGTCATATCTCGGTTTTCTTGTGAGCATTTCTTGACTTATGAAGATTAATGCGCGTCTGTCTTTGTGTTATGGAGCGTTTCTTGTCTCTGTTCTCTGTTTTAAAAAGTGCCCAAGAAAAATGGTCCTTTGTTGACAAATCGTGTTTATAGCCCTTGGAAACAGAAAAACGAGGTGGACTGGTAATAAAGCCTTCGATACACCGTGACTGACTTTAAAGAACTAAAGAATCAATGGCAACAAAAAAAGTATACTTATTTCATAGGAGTTGGAAGACATGGTGATTTTGCAAAAAAAAAAAAACCCAAACTATTTTATGTATCTTTTATTATTCAAATTAAAGGTTCGCTTTTTAAATTTTTCAGTTTGGCCTCAATTTGAGCAATAAAAAATTTATTTGTAAGGCTTATGCCACATGCTTAACAAGCATGTGGCAGGTGAGGAGTTCTGTACCTTGAATTGCAGCTCTGCACAGCAAAGATAATCTTTTTACTGAAGTATAACAAATAAAGCCTGTGTCAGTCTTAACTACTGTGTTAAACATTTGATATAGATTTTTTTCAAATTACTTAAAAATCAAATTATTGCCGTAGCAAAGCATAGGAGAGCAGTGAAATGCCTTGCAAAGCAAAAAAAAAAAAAATCTCAT
>NW_015117825.1:0-924 GCF_001443285.1 Poecilia latipinna
CAATAATTGAGGTCATGTCTCCTTTTGTATTATTTTCATCCTACCCACCACTCCAGGCCTAAGTATGAAATCCTGTGAGATTTTGTGGGATTTGAGTTTTTAAAATAGGGTGGGGCCTATTGTTTGGTCTGGGAGAGCATGTGGTGGACAAGGAAGTGTAAGGCTGGCTGGTCCAGGTGGGCTTTAAATTGTTGTGATAGTAATCACTTGTTTTTAACTTTTTATTATGATATGCTTAAATGAGCCTCTGTTCCAGAACAGCTGAGTTAGTTGTTTGCATGATCGTCTGCAGCCATCAAGAAGTGCAGAAGGTTGTTAATCATCCACAGATTCAATCAGGTGAGGCAGAAGGGAAACACTTAACATGTAAGGCAGGTGAAACACTGAACTAAACCTAATGACTGATTCAGTCTGTTGATTCTTGGATTGGTAACTGGTTAAACTGAACTGGACTATTGTTACTTGTGTGGGATCTTTATTAGCATATAGACACTTTTTAAGGAATTTAATCAACTTATTTGGAAATATTTGTAGTTGGAAGATTGAACCAGCTATTTGATGGAAGTTTATTCTGTATAAATTATAAATAATTTTTCCAACTACAGTATAAATCACCTTTTGTTCTATTTATTTGTCTCTGGTGTGTTAAATAAACCTGATCCTCCCTGAGTTTTATCGTTAGGTTTTCAGCCCTTTATTTTAAATATTGATTTAATATCAATATCATAAATCCTACACTATGCTGCAGCTTGATGGGTAAATGCAGTTGTATACGTAAAGAGTAAGATAAATATTAATTTAACAGTGAGTGTACATTGGGAACTATATGGTTTGTATTTGTTCTCAGACCTGTAACCAGTACACTTTTTAATCTTTCAATGTCTTTCAGAACTTTTCAAATGTTTATCATCTTTCTAACTGGCA
>NW_015117825.1:5743-13676 GCF_001443285.1 Poecilia latipinna
TAGGTCTTCTAAAAAGAGTTTCTGAGAACATTTCTTAAAAATATAGTCAGTGTTTTCAGCAAAGTTGGCCTGACTGTGCAGGAATGACCCAAAGTATTTAAAATTTGCCACAGTTTTAGTTTGGCCATTGAGTGAAAATGGAACCACTTTCAGGTCTTGTTAAGCTCATTTAATTAGATGTACTGTCATGGTGGGTTTAATGTTTCGAGCCCACATGCAGAAACACTCACGGAGAAGAGGAGTAAATGCAATAGTTTATTTACAATATGTACAAGTGATTTGGCAGAGCAACTGAAAGGATGACAATGACCAGGAAATCTGGAGCGGCTGCAAGCAAGGGAGAGAGATGGTGAGTTGAATGACAGTGGGAAATGACAAAACTCCTGGAATGTAGTTAGGTGCTTACTAGTAGTATGAGGCTTAGAGTCTGCGGAGGGGAGTGGGTTCCAAGTGGTGGTGTTAGAGAAAAGGGCGTAGGAAGGGCGACGGCGTTGGAGGGCGGACAGGTAGATCTGAGTGGAAGCACCGAGGAACAGCTGAGCGGAGCGGGCTCCCAGCTAGAGAGGGATCCTCAAAGAAGGTAGTCCTAGGCCAGAACACTTGGGAAACCTTTTCCAGAGTCACTAGTAGGCATCCTGAAAAGAGCGACAAGAGACTCGTAAAGAAAACACGAAGAAACCTTGAGACTACTCTGAATGTAACACAGTGACCTGATGTACCACTAAGGCAACACTCTGGCAGAGAAGTGCTGGCAATCAGGTCCGTCCTGTTGAACCAATCAGCACGCCCTCCTGACAAAACCCGAACCACTGGCGCCCTCTTCTGGATAGTAGATGATGCTGAAAAGGAAAACAAAACCATCCCCACAACCTGGTACCCAACATGTACATCCTTGTTTTATTAGAGAATATATATTTTAAGGTGCCAGTAATGCCTTAACTAATAATAAGTCATAAAGACTTTATGGTATTCTGATTTAGTGATGTTGTGTTGCCACTAGAATATGGATTAACAGAAAAGAGCAGTAAACGCAGTCAGACCCGAAAAGATGCAACTAAGGAACAGATTTATAAATACACAGAAAGCTACAGGATTTGTTAAAAGGATCCAGGACTATGCGGGTATTAAAGCCCCCCCCATCAGTTCCGGAACGCAATGGTCCCATTTCCAAATATGGTCCGCCACGTGCCACGTGGTCTGTCTCCACTCTTCCTGTTTGCTGACCCAATCCAAGGCGGATTCTTCAGTCTTTTCATTCATTCATTTTCACGGGATAGTTATCCGACACATCCGAAAGAAACTCCTAATCGACCGTCAGGTGAGATTCCTGTTAAAATGATTTTCCTTTAAGCATTATTAGAAACGGTCACCCAAAAGGTGGAGTTTTATTCGCGCCACAATCGAAACACAAATCTTAAAACAAGTTAAATTAAATGTTAACTAAATGCAAAAAAACTATGTTTAACTAGAATAAACAAATATTTACACGTGTAAAGAGGCTTGTAGTCTAATTTAGATATACGATCATACTTCTAGATTATATTAGCTTATAATTTACTTTGTGGTCAAAGAAAATACACGTCTGGGTATCAGAAAATGTACTTTATTTCAGACGGGGAGTTTTTACTACTTTCTGATAGAAAATAAATATGTCAATTCGATAAATAGTTTTGCCCCATGCGGGAATGAGTCACTTCCTTATTTTATCAAGGCGCCAAAATTGAACTGAAAGCGCGCTATTTTGTAGTGGAAATGTGAATTCATTAAAAACAAACGATCATCCTGAAATGGATGGACTTTATTTAGGTCTGAATTGAAACAGTGGTAGGAACCGGGATAATTACATCGTGTTTATTATTGCCGTCAGATTTTTCAACAACACATCCATGCATACAATATATTAAAACCATTTCAGCTCCACAGTAATAATTTCTGTAAGATACATATAAAAAATATGACGGACCTAATGATTTCTGACAAAACCTCATTAAAAAATGCTTTATGTTACTTAGAAGGCATAAAACATTTACATGATCACTGCATTCTCTTTTATAAAATCAAATTAGTGTGCCGGTTTTTAGTTTTCAGAAATTAAATATAACAAACTTTTACTACTAAAAATGTTGCAGGTTGATAGCAGAAGTTTTAACTTCAACAAAAATGAAAACATTAACGGACGCTTTCATTTCCTTATAAGCTTTGGTCCTTAGAATAAACACTAGATTTGTCCTAAAAACACATGCATTCCAAAAAATGAGAAGTTTTGGTTTTGATTCTTTTAATGAACAGAGGAAAGAAAAATGTAATTTTAAGTTGTTGAACCGATCAGGTGTAAAATACTGATTGTTAATATTTTCCTTATTGATTTGTAACATATTGTAAATTAAATATAGTTGATTTTGGGGCAACTTCATACTGTCAAGTTGCAAAATTATGCTTGTTTTTATGAGTGGAAGATTTATAATGAGCTACTGTTCTCTAAATACACTTTAATATCTTACTTAGGATTTGCCTGTTTGCAGAGGAGCGACAGAAGCAGCAAAATGTGGAATGAAAAGAAGCAAAGTTCACCTTCTGATCGGTGAGTTTGGCATCTTGTTGCTTTTGTAGATAAATAAACTTTGTGTAAAACACTCAGAGATGTTTTTTGTTGATACTCAGTGGTCAGATTGTTGCCATCATCATCTTCATTCTCGGTCTGGAAAGTCTGCTGCCCTGGAACTTCTTCATCACCGCCTCACAGGTTTTTTTTTATATAGATATATAAAAATCCTTTAATTTTCTGCTGTCTTTGTAAATGCATTTTGACATGAAGCATTTAAATTATTCTTTTTTGTTTCTCTGTCTTCAAGTACTTCAACATGCGGCTGAATGAAAGCGTCTCCTCTAACGGTACATCAGGCCCGGTGCAGAGAAAGTACAACTATGACAGCTGGATGGTTTTGCTCTCCCAGCTTCCTCTGCTCCTCTTCACTCTGCTCAACTCGTTGCTCTATCAGTGGTGAGTGCAGCTGAAGCTAAAATTTGGATCATTTCTTATTCGTCTTGTTTTTCGCTTCGTGTTTCAGTGATCTGGCATTATTTCATGAAAATCTTCCTCTGGCCCCTGCAGGGTGAAGGAGCGTCTCCGCGTGGCCTTCAGCCTGGTCGTCATCTTCCTCCTCTTCGCCCTCACTGCCGGCCTGGTCCAGGTCGACATGCAGCCCGACAGCTTCTTTTCGGTCACCATGGCAACAATTTGGTTCTTCAACGGTACGTTCCTGAACGTTATTTCTGAAATCCTCTGATTTCAGAATGTTAAACTGTTCGCTTATATTCTCGAGGAAACGTTGGATTGTCGAAACAAGTCACATAAAATATCTGCTTGGATGTGGAATATTTTAAGGAGCACTTTGATGCTGCTGTGGTTCGCATCAATCTGATTGTTTAAACCTGTGTGTGTTGATGTGTGTGTGCAGTGTTCAGTGCGGTGCTGCAGGGCAGCCTCTTCGGGATGGTCGGCCTGTTTCCTCCTCGTTACAGCACCGTGTTCATGAGCGGTCAGGGACTGGCTGGGATCTTCGCTGGTGTCGCCATGCTGTGCTCCATCATGAGTAAGAAAAAAAACAAACACCTGCATTATTATTTTTTTAAGGTTTTATTGGCTCTAGTGGCCTTTATTTGATAGTGAATTGACAGGAAAGTGGGTAATGAGAGAAGGGGGAAGACATGCAGCAAAGGTCAACAGGCTGGGAATCGAACCTGCGACAGCGACTAAGGCCTCCTTATGTGGGTTGTACTTAACCTCTGCACCACCGCAGCATCCACACCTGCATTATTGCAGTTACAGTAAACAATTTCTGTTCTTCTATAATGTTGGCTATAATACCCCTTTATATTATCTAAATCATACTTTTTTCAATTGTATCTTAAATGATTTTCAAATAAATTTCACGTAGCATCCACTCACTAAATCCCTTTGTCGATACTTAAGGAGAAAAGGAAAGTGCACTAGATAAAACAAGCGTAGCAACTATTATTTCCCAGAACAAGATTGGGACTCTGCGTTCAGTTCCTGACCAAGTAATCGCCTCTCAAGTGAAAGTTGTCTGATTTCTTCATGCATGTCTAGCTATACTTATCGGTGTTATAAGAGCCCACAACTGTTTATCAACCTCATCATGGATCATTTTGCTAATTCCAGATTAATCAGACAGAGCAAAATCAGCAAAAACATAAAACCTTACACAGCAATTTTGTCTAGCTTCTAGTGCAAATATCTTAGTTTTGATTTATTTGAAGTGTACTAACTTACAAGTAACTTTTTAGCAAGATGTAGAGGATTGTTTTGAGTAAACAATTCCCTGATATTGATGAAAAAATTTCTAGTTCTATTGGCAGATTATATGAAATTTTATGAATAATATGAAATTTTCCCCATGTTTTAAGTTAATTTATCTGCCAATGAAAGAAACACTTTTTCATCAATATTAAAGAATTATTGACTTAAAACAAGCCTCCATATTTCAAATATTCTAAGATATGGACCAAAATTACTTGGTAATATTTTGTGTTTTTGCAGTGCATCTGTAGTGGTGACAGCCAGAAGAAGCTGATCCTACAAAAAAATAAAAAATCTGTTTCTCTGCAGGTAAAAGTGACCCAAAGTCAGCTGCTTTGGGATACTTTGTCACTCCATGTTTGGTCACGTTAGGGGCTCTACTCTGCTACCTGCTGCTGCCACACCTGGTGAGCTGAGAGTCTCCAGATCTAAATACATATCAGGAAGCCTGGTACTTATGGAAAACATAAAAAATAAGAGACCAGCGATCAGTTTCTCTGATTTTACTTTTTATAGGTTTATGTTTGAGTAAAATGAACATTGTTCTTCTAGTCTATGAACTACTGACATGTCTCTGAAATTACAAGCAAAAATTTAGTATTTATTAGTAGAAAATGACAAAAAACATGCAGTGCTTTCAGATCGCAAATGAAAAGAAAACAAGTTAATGTTCATTTAGAAGCAACAATAATAAAGTTTTAACTCAGGAAAAGTTCATAAATCAACATTTGGTGGAATAACCAGGAGGTTTTCAAGGATACTCCAGAGCTGTATGTGTGTGAAATTGTGTATTTTTCCATCTGTTCAGCCTCCTGATGTTTCTCTTGCAGGAATTTGCTCATTATTATCTGAACAGAAATCAGGCTGTCAAACTGGACAAATCTAATAAGCTCCTCAGCAACACAGGTTGGTTTTATGTAGTCTAACTTAAAGTGACATCAGCTGACTTAATGTAATTAAGGATTTCGGTAATCTTTAACGTGTCTTTCTTATTTCTGAAGACAAAACAGCCTTAAATGGGAATGTAAAAGATCTGGAGGTGAGAGGAGTCCCAGAGGAGAGTAGCGAACGGTCTTCTGTCTTTGCCGTCTTTAAAAAGGTAAATTAATCCTCCCAGTTGTTTTCTATGTGATGAGAGACAGTTAAAGATGTAAAAATAAAGCCAGATCCAGCTGAAGATGAGACAAACCTGCTTTTCTTTCTCATCTTACAGTCCTCTGTTGTTGTCTGACAGATCTGGCTGATGGCTCTGTGTGTGACGTTTGTGTTTGCCGTCACGCTGTCGGTGTTTCCGGTCATCACAGTCCGAGTGAGGACGGTCTACACGAAGGACGCTGACTGGGGTGAGACACTGACAAGGCAGCAAGACGCATTATTTCATGTCTCACTCATTTATATTTAAACCCTGTAAATAAAGTTAGACATTTGTCTCATAATGGAGTCAATAGTTATTTGATATTTGTATTTTTTTATGATATAAAGTAGAATAACCTCTGCTTTTTCTTTTTGTGTAGTTGTAATATGTAATTAAATTTCTAATTTTAAGCAATGAAACAAATGTTATGTTTTGTTTTAATGCTGCTCTGTTTTCTGTGTCTTTCAGACAAAGTGTTTACGTGTGTCTGCTGCATTCTTGTTTTTAACATCATGGATTTGGCCGGCCGCAGCGCCCCGTCTCTCTTTCAGTGGGTGAGTCTGCAGACGCGCCTCCAGATTATTCCTCACTTCTACAGTCAAATCTTTAACACCTTAAAGGGAAACTGGATTTTCTTCACTGTACTGAGCTTTTTTGTATAAGATATGTTAGCGTAGACGTATCCTAACCTGTTCAACGAGCTTTAAAGTCTCGACCTGATTTCTGACTGCCTCCGCTGATGTTTGTGCAGCCGTCCAAACAGAGCCGTCTGTTTCCCGTCGCCGTTCTGTCCCGTCTCATCTTCATCCCTCTGCTCATGATGTGCAACATTCCCAACTCGAAGCTCACCGTCCTCTTCAGACACGACGGCGCCTTTGTTGTCATCATGGCTCTGTTCTCCTTCTCTAACGGCTACCTGGCGACCCTCTGCATGGCCTACGCTCCACAGTGAGTACTGAACCAGAACCAGGAAACATTAGACTCACTCAGTCTTCTGACAGCTGTAAAACCTAAAACCTCACATCATTTTTATTGATGGCTTTCTAAACATTTAAGTAATCTTGATGTTTTACTCAGAGTGCTGCGTAGCTCCAAGCTCTTTTCTGTTAGATGAAACTTCAGTCAGCTCCCTTTATCCACCAAACTCTCAAACTAACTACAAACCACCGGCTGCTACGAGATTCTCTTATCATAACCGTGAGTAAAAATAATACAGATGCAATAATTTCTACTGCAGTAAATTTGATAAAGCATTTCAAATGTTATCTGTGGCATAAATCTGTTATTTTGAAGTTTAGATTTAAGCAAAAATGATATTAAGCATCAGCTAAATGTAGCTGGGAAGATCTTGGAAAGGTAAGGTTTGAAAATCAGACACTTTTCAAAACACACTTCCTGCGGATGTGACCAGATTTTTCTCTTGCTTACGACAAGGATGGATACGGATGTTTACAAATATTTATCAGACAATGTGAAGGGTCTAAATTTTAGGCTAGTTTACTATGTCAGTAGTTAGTGAAATAGTAAACACAGAAAGATATTTCCCCGTTTTTAGTGAAATTATGGGAAAGATTATTTTAATGAAATAATTTGCCAATAAAACTAGAACTTTTTCATAAATTATTGACTTAAAACAAGTTTATACATCTTGTTGAAAAGTTATTTGTAAGTTAATTTTGTCTTATTTGTAATAATTTGTTTGCGATAGAAACCAAACACTTGGTAAGATTTTGTGCTTTTGCAGTGACGTAATTCAATTTGACAGAATATAAATAAATAACTGGGTTTCCAGCAGTGTATTACGAGCCTGGCGGGCCACCAGGCTTAGCATTGTTTATGTAGTTTAGTTTAGTTTTTTTATATTGCCTCTTTTTTTAAGACTTTGTAGTTGGTGTTTAGGTATTAGTCTTCTAGTAACACAGGTTTGTCAGGCTCTAAGTGATATTTACAAATTTTCTGTCAACTTTAAACATTTTTTAACTCAAAAACATGACGGGCTTCTGGATGAATGAGTGCTCTGGCGCCCCGATCACCGGGCTTAGCAAGTTTTTTTTTGGGAAACCCTGCAACTAATATGTTGAGTATAAATGTATTTGTAATTTTCAGCAGTGCAGATAATTTTTCTGTAGTAAATATGGCACCAAAACTGGCTCCCCTCCAGCCCAGGGCCCCACACCCTTGTAAAACCGGCCCTGTCTTCAGTAATCGATCAAACATTCAGCACAAAAATGAAAACTGGATTTTAGTTTCCATCTAAACTACAGAGCTGTTGAAAAATTCATCAAATATTTTGATGTTTCGCTTGTTTGGAACCTAATTTGCCAGATGACCAGCGCCACCTGCTGTAAAACATGAAAATAATCAACATTCAAAGCTACCAAGCTGATGGTTAAAGCTCAGTCAGCTTCATATTGGGTTTGGACAATCATGAGAGCAGGAGAGAAGATGAAGATTGATCCCTGTCTAGATCCCTGTTC
>NW_015117825.1:19290-19616 GCF_001443285.1 Poecilia latipinna
CACTGATGTTGTGTTGGAGGTAGATGGTAGGTGAAAAGTCAGGGAGAAGGAGGAACTGATGGGAGAGCGGAGGTGACCAACGCCTTATTGCTAAACTTAAAACTTACCTAAGAAAAGGTTAGACACAAGAGAGCTGTTGAGCAACTTGGGACATTAGAACAGACATCAGGTCATGTCCAAAGATGGTGATGGATATGAGATTATCGGTCCAAGCAGTCAGCCAATGAAACAGGCACAGCAACAAAGCTAGCCAATGCAAATGCACCAAAAGGGTGGGTATATCCTATATAAGGTGAGTGCAAAGAGGAGTCTTTGGTTGGATCCTT
>NW_015117826.1:0-1502 GCF_001443285.1 Poecilia latipinna
TCCACTGTTACACATGGGATTAGTTTTGCCATTTCAAATGAAGCTTATTGAAAATTTTCAAAATAAAAGCCTTGACAATTTTTACATCAAGTATTTGCTCTTTTTTGTGTTAGATAACTGGTTTAACCAATCCACTGTTACACATGGGATTAGTTTTGCCATTTCAAATGAAGCTTATTGAAAATTTTCAAAATAAAAGCCTTGACAATTTTTACATCATGGAATTGCTCCTTTTTGTGTTAGATAACTGGTTTAACCAATCCACTGTTACACATGGGATTAGTTTGGGAATTTCAAATGAAGCTTATTGAAAATTTTCAAAATAAAAGCCTTGACAATTTTTACATCATGGAATTGCTCCTTTTTGTGTTAGATAACTGGTTTAACCAAACCACTGTTACACATGGGATTAGTGTTGCCATTTCAAATGAAGCTTAATGAAAGTTTCAAAATAAAAGCCTGCATAGTCCCCACACGTCAGTCAAAAATGTTATTCTTCTTTTATGTTTTTTTTCTCAGGATAGTGAACTGCCTTGCGCAGCAAGGCAGTTCATTAACATCAGCACAAACATTAGCATTTTACTGCCACCCACTAGTGCACTTCCTTGCACCCATTAGCATTTGACCTAAAATAAGCTTTTAGCGAATTTTTTAAATTATTAGCCATGTTTAGAATACTGATTGGACTGAGTCAATGGGTGACAACATGGTAGAGATAACCCACATTCTACTGATACCATTCATGCTATTATTAGCATTTTGGCTAATTTTACCGTATGCAACATACTGAATGGTACAAGTACAACTTAGTCCACCTGCTTCTCACTCTCCACAGGTTATTGACTACATTGAAGCTTCCTGTAGCATTAAGGGTAATTTTTAGCATTGGAACGCTGGGTCCAAACCGACGGGCACACTTTGGCAGGCCCCTTAAAATTTCTGTGGAATTTTCTAGTTGGGGCCTGCCCATAGCAATGCATAAGGAGAGCAGTGACTGACCTGCTTCGCAGGTCAGTCACTGCCTCCATGCATTGCATGGCAGGCACCTATTGTTCTTCACCTAATAGAATGTCTGTTTATTGGGGCCTGCCATAAGCAATGCATAGGGAGAGCAGTGACTGACCTGCGAAGCAGGGCAGTCACTGCCTCCATGCATTGCATGGCAGGCACCTATTGTTCTACACCCAATAGAATGTCTCTTTATTGGGGCCTGCCAGCAATGCATAAGGAGAGCAGTGACTGACCTGCGAAGCAGGTCAGTCACTGCCTCCATGCATTGCATGGCAGGCACCTATTGTTCTACACCCAATAGAATGTCTCTTTATTGGGGCCTGCCCATAGCAATGCATAAGGAGAGCAGTGACTGACCTGCTTCGCAGGTCAGTCACTGCCTCCATGCATTGCATGGCAGGCACCTATTGTTCTACACCCAATAGAATGTCTCTTTATTGGGGCCTGCCCATAGCAATGCATAAGGAGAGCAGTGACTGACCTGCTTCGCA
>NW_015117826.1:6631-13671 GCF_001443285.1 Poecilia latipinna
CCTATGGAGGGTGAGAAGGATTTTTTTTTTTCTTTTTTTTAGTAACTAAGAACATACTGTGGCTGGAAGGCTGGAAGGTAATGTATATATTTTTTGTTGTCATTGCAAACAATTATCCATCCCCCAAATGGGTTCTTGCAGTTCATTCAGATAAATTACCTCAATGGAATGGATAGAGCAATGCAAGTTAATACCAATACATCCTGGGTCAGTTTACATTAAAAAAAAAATGATTATATCCAAAAGAGTTCCATTATATAAAGCTGGAATGCATGGCAGTCTGAATGAAAGCTGTTCCTGTTGTCTGTGACTAACAGTAAAATTGTGTAGAATAGGCAATAATTCCTGGTCTGCTGAAGCTAGACTATTGTATCATGCTTAAAAAAACATTCAGGCAGAAAAGGACCCACAGGATGGCAGCCCTCCACACCGTTATGCGTCCACATTCCACATCTTGACATATTAACGCAGTGGGCACGGGCAGAGAAAGAAAAGGGATCTTATGAAGAAGAGGCTGTCTGCACCCGCTGTTTCTGCTTTCAGTGCAGACTCGATCACCACAGGAAATGTCGGTGAAGGTGGTTAGTGCCCTAACAACCCTTTTCCTGTGATATCATGTGGAACTGGTGAGCCTTGGCTTTGCTCAGTAATTGGTCTGACATCACTAAAGAAAAACACATGATGGCAAAATGAATAATCAGTACTCTTAACGGAGCCCCAAACCAAAGTGGTCTGACCCCTATTATGTTTTCATAAGCTGTCCTTCAAGGCCTGCTAGGCTGATCAGCTTGCCTACTGTAGAAGCAAATAATAATATTGGTCTTTCTGAGTTACTCATGTCTTTGCAAGAACAGGTTTGGTGTTTGTGAGAACTCTCTCTCGTCTTGTAATCCAGAACTTAGAGTGAAAGGAGCTACGACAAAGGCCCTTTGGCAACATGGTTCTGCGAAATAAACCACCTATAGCGAGCTAGTAAAAACAGCCCAAAATGTTCTTAGGCAAATGAAGCTGGCTTAAAAATCTTTGCAATAGTTGATTTTAGTCCATTTGGCATATTGAAACATTGGTGAGAAGATATAACATGTAGTAACTTCTCTGCTGAGTGTTTGATGAATGGGAATTAAACAAAACAATGTGTGTTCTCATTTTACTTGGTGATTATTATTCTTAGCAGCAGCAGTAACACAAAAAAGTACAAAAAATCTCAAATCAGTTAATGGCAATTTAAAAAAAAATGTAATTGATTTGAACTAAACTGCCATAGTGTCTTTTAGATGTGATCTGTTTAGCTACAAAAATGACCTTTTCTGATTCCCAACTTTGATCTCAATGTTCCCCTTCTCTTCAACACTAGAAAATATATTTTTCCTCAGTTTTTGTCAAATCATTGGATTCTAAAAACTCTACTGATGCAGAAATATGCCAAATCCTCAGTGATTTAACACCATTAAACTCATGTTGTTATAAACATAGTTTGAAGGAATTAAAAAATGTCTAGATATGAAGCTGAGAATTTGTGGCTGAATCAAGACAGTCCAGCAGCTATGAAACTGAACAATCTAACCTTCAGGTTTATTCCCGCCTTCACCTTGACATCATGTTGCCTAGCAACCGTAATGGCAATAAACACAAACTGAGAAAAATGGAGCTTGAAATTTCTTTGATTTTTATTGCTTATTAAATCCTTTTTCATTAATAAATTAGTTAAAATATTTTGCTACAAAAATGTAATTTATAAATATGTCTATGTAAATGATAAAAGTCTAACAACACATCTGCTTAAAGATTTTGTGTTTAATACCACCAAGTTTTAGTTATACTATACTGTTCTTTAACCATATCTGCTCTATTTACAGCTCTGTCCGCTTTGAGTCAAGAACAAAAATCTTGTTTGGAAGAATCTTGGGCTGCAAGAACACACCAGACCCTTCCAAAATCCAGAGAAAAGAAGGATACATTCGAATTTGGACAGTCTTCATCACATCGCTGACATCTTTTGTGCTAATTTTTAAAAAGTGGACTGGATTAGTGGTCCCCATGTTCAAAAAGGGGGACCGGAGGCTGTGCTCCAATGGTCACGCTCTTAAGCCTCACTGGCAAAGTCTATTCAGGGGTCCTGGAGAGGAGGGTCCATCGGATAGTCGAACCTCGGATTCAGGAAGAGCAGTGTGGTTTTCGTCCTGGTCATGGAACACTGGACCAGCTCTACACCCTGAGCAGGGTCCTTGAGGGTGCATGGGAGTTCGCCCAACCATCTACATGTGTTTTGGGGACTTTGAAAAGGCATTCGACCGTGTCCCTCAGGGAACACTGTGGGCAGGTTCTCCAAGAGTATGGTGTACCGGGCCCTCTGATACAGGCTGTTAGATTCCTGTATGACTGGTGTCAGAGTCTGCCCTTTCTCACCAATTCTGTTCATTACTTTCATGGACAGAATTTCTAGGCGCAGCCAAGTTGTTGAGGGGATCTGTTTTGGTGGCCTCAGGATCACATCTCTGCTTTTTGCGGACACTGACCACTTTTTTCAGTAACGTGTAATTTAACATGTTTCTATTTCAAATCCAGTAGTCAGACTACAGTTACTTATCGAAAGAAACCACTTTGCGTTACTATTTTCTTTTGTAACTTAATTTTATTGCCTCTACTCGTATTGGGGAGTGACCACGTTGCGCTCCAGAAAACTGCAAACATCAAGACTAATATGAACAGCGCAAAACGTGAAAATAGCCACGAATGCTCTCGCTGGAGCAATTTGCAGCCAAGTGTGGAGCGGCCGGGATGAGGATCAGTGCCTCCCAATCCAAGGCCATGGTCTTGAGCTGGAAAAAGACAGAGTGCCTTCTCCAGGTTGGGGTGGGGGGTATCCTGCCCCAAGTAGAGGAGTTTAAGTATCTTGGTATCTTCACGAATGAGGGAAGACGGGAGCGGGAGATCGACAGACGGATTGGCTTTGCTTCTGCAGTGAAGCGGGCGCTGTACCGGTCCGTCATTGTGAAGCTGAGTCAAAAAGTGAAGCTCTCAATTTACTGGTCAATCTACGTTCCTATACCCTCATGGTCATGAGCTTTGGGTCATGACCATGAGGGTCATGGATCCAAATGGCCGAAATGGGTTTTCTCTGCAGGGTGTTTGGGCTCTCCCTTAGAGATAGGGTGAGAAGCTCGGTCATCCGAGTGGGACTCAGAGTAGAGCCGCTGCTTCTTCATGTCGAGAGGAGCCAGTTGAGGTGGCTTGGGCATCTGGTTAGGATGCCTCCTGGACGTCCTAACCAGGAGGATGTTCCGGACACGTCCCACTGGGAGAAGGCCCCGGGTTAGACCCAGGACATGCTGGAAGGTCTGTTTCTCAGCTGGCCTGGGAACACCTTGGGATTCTCCCGGAGGAGCTGGAACAAGTGGGTGGGGAGAGGAAAGTCTGGGCCTCCCCTCTTAGGCTGCTACCCCCACAACACGACCCCAGATAAGCGGAAGAAGATGGGTGGGTGGATGGATGGATGGATGGATGGATGGAATAAAAAGATTCACAATGTTGCAAATGTCCCCTTCTGTGGGCTAGCTGCTGTAAACATATTTTTCTTTTTTTTTTTACAAAAAGGACTTTCAGCTTTAACCTGTGTTACATCCATTGCCTTTCACACACTCGCTGACTTTAATGATGGCCAGAAGAAAATGTATCGTCCACTCCTTTTATGGTTACTCTGCCAAACTGGCCGCCAAAATTGACAGGAACATCCAACTTGTAACCCAAACTTAAAGCAGCCTTCAAGACGAGAGGATTAGCAGCCAGACAGAAAAACTCCAGAGTGGTCAGGAGAGAAAGGAGCTCATCATTGCATAGCATTTGGTTCCAAAACCAAACAGCTCTGTCTGGAAGGAAGTTTTATAGACAGCGATGACTGATGTAGGACATTTACTGATGAATGTTTTGACTGGGAACATAATCCCAGTTCAACCTCATCACATGCTCCACAGCTGTAACTGATACTTTGATTGCATTGTTTCATGTAATGACATCATGTAACTCCAGTCTGCAGCTGCATTGGTGGCAAACTTCACCAAAATGTGTCAGGAAATTTTTAGAAAGGATTAGAGTTTCAGCATGTAAAACAAATTTTATTCAACAAGTACTACACATGCACCATGCAAGACTTTAAGAAGCAGTTGTAAGTTCTTTTTTGTTTGTCAGATCTACCTAAGCTTTTGAAAACAGCAGTTTAGCAACAGAGAGATTCAACTACTTTGGAGATTTCTGTGGATTGCGACTCTACATTATTCTCGGGAAACCCGTCTATTTGCTTATTTTTTTTCCGTAAGCATACAGGATGTAAATTGTTAGATACTGCCATAAATTCTAATCTAACTAACAACAGAAAAAAAGTTGATTGTACAACATAAAACATGGACTTAAAGGAATATCTGAGTTTTTTTTACCTTAAAATGTAAATAGTAGGGTAAATATGAACAGGGATTCAGGATGTGGACTGGTATGAGGTCAGTATTTCCAAGCAGCTCACTGCTAGTTTTCTGCTGGAAAAACAGAATTAAATTCAACGTAATAGCAGCAGACATAATTTATAAATTATTTTTTGGCATTTTAAGCAAAACTAACTCTAAACGCCACTTTCTATCTGCTATGCCTGAATATTGCATAAGTTTTGGATTATTTGTTTAAAAATGACTTTAACAAGTGAACTTTTGCACCGTGGAACCAAATGATTGAATCCCATTAAATCAGCAAGGAGAAAAAAACCCCAACATGTTTTCTTTGAAAGCAGCTCCTGCATGAGAATGCCTGGCAGAACCAAAAATAGCAACCCAATCAAAAGAACGAGGAATTATTTTTTAAATGTGAACCAGCTGTTGGTAGTGAAAACGGTCAGTCCCCTGCCTCTGCTTGTTGCTTTGATATAGAGAAGAATTTGGATTAAATCTAAAGAAACTTCTGATTTTTAGTTACAGAATGACAGAATGAGTTACATATGATTCAGTTTCTTTGTTTAGTCAAAAAGAGACAGTTCATCTAAAGACTAATTTGAATGTAGTTCATATATACAGTTTATTCTTTTTTAAAAATAACACAAAATTTTCCTTATTCATATTGAGCATACAGCCGTAAATACATTTTTATGTATTAATTTTTTTATTATTTCTCTGTTCTAATGTGATGCCATTTAAGAGTTTTTGGAAACATCTTTAGCATCTTGTGGTCTCCTTTCACAATACATTGACAGTTGTTTTTGATGTTTTCCAGACAGTGCAATAGCTATTTATGTCATGAAATGTCGTGAAGGTAGTGAGGAAGACGCTGTGGACCCAAGTTGAAATTAAGAATGAATGAAGTTAATGAAGTTGTCAGAAATACCAAGTCCAAAATCCAGGCAGCACAGAATGAGTGGAAGGCTAAGGCTCAAAACTGGTAGCAACTGGTAACAACAGACTTGAGACAACTAGATGAGGAACAAGGAACACGGGTGGGATTAAATACACAGAGGGTAATCAGGGAAACGAGACACAGCTAGGAACAATTAAGGGGTAGACAGGACAACATGGAGACTCAATAGACACAGAAACCTAAAATAAACACAAAGAAAAATCAAATCTTCACAATTTTTCAACTTTTTAAAGCATCTTTAAGGTTGTTTTCATACTTGATAGGGTTTTGGATTTTAGAGTTTGTTCCATTTTCAGCTGGTGTTGTTTACTTTCACACCACACTATGTCAAATCAACCAAAACCTTTAAGCAACCTGTCCCCTTATCCCCACATGAAGTCCTCTGAAGAAGGACTTCATATTATTAGTAGTTAAAATCCAGTGTTAAAACAAAGTGTTTCCATATCAAATCTAGAGGTGTTAAAATGGAATCAGTAACTCTTGACTTCTTAACTCTGAACTCCACCAGCGGCTATAACACTGAAGGAATTAATTCACTGACTCCGCCCCCAGAATCACAGATTCCCACCAAAGCCAAGCGACAGAAGCCAAGTCATTTCAGGACTATTTACTTTCCACCTGTTTGAGGTGTTTACCACGCTTGGTAAGTCATTTTTTTCTGAGATGGTTTATAACTATTATTTTGAGTTGATCTCAACCTGTATGATAGATGTCATGTTCGCCACACGGCTCGGTGTAGCATTTTTAGCTTTAGGGGGGCCGAGCAAGATGGTGGCGTAAGTGGTCGTTCTTTGCAAGCTCTCCCGAGATTGCCTGGATAAGGAGCTATTATTGCTGCTTTATTCCGAGATCCTCGTTAAATATTGTGCTTAAAAAAGACGTCCTGAATGGCTGCAAGTGGTAAGCGCAAATCTGTCAGCACGGAAAATACACCAACTAAGATGTCGGCTAAAAGTCACAAATCGACGGAAGACCATGACTTCGCTGAAAATATCATAGCAACTTTAAAGTTGACGATANTGCCTTGCGCAGCAAGGCAGTTCATTAACATTAGCATTTCATCGTTGTCTCAAAGATAGAAATCCTTCCCCAGCTTTCTGTCTCACACACACAGCAGTTGGCTGAGGGCCAATCGCTATAGCAACAGAATCCAGAGAAAGGCCATAACTTTCTCTGGATTCATAACCAGCCATAACTGCCATAACTGTAGTTCTATCTATGGCCAAGACTCAGTTAAAACAGAGGCCTGAGCAGCATGTCAGAACTACAACATGGCGGAACTGTCTGTTACTATAGAGGAGGAGTTGGCTGGTATTCTGAACTACTTGTGCTTTGAGCATCATATAACTGATTTAACCCGATCACTATTACACATGAAATCAGTGTGACCATTTCAAATGAAGCTTATTGAAAATTTTCAAAATAAAAGCCTTGATCATTTTTACATCATGTATTTGCTCTTTTTTGTGTTAGATAACTGGTTTAACCAAACCACTGTTACACATGGGATTAGTGTTGCCATTTCAAATGAAGCTTACTGAAAGTTTCAAAATAAAAGCCTGCATAGTCCCCACACGTCAGTGCACCGCTGCAGGTGCAAAATTATTCTTCTTTTATGTTTTTTTTTTTCTCAGGATAGTGAACTGCCT
>NW_015117827.1:0-911 GCF_001443285.1 Poecilia latipinna
GCAGCCCTCGTCCTCTGCTCGGCCGCCAGGTGGCGTCCGTTGAGGGGGGGGTACTGTCAGGATCTGTGTTTTTTCTGCATTGCTTTTCTTTTTTTGGTTTGAGTTTTATTTTTGTTGGAGCTCCATCATTCTTCTGGGCATCCACTAGATGTCACCAGAGGCGAGCCCCTGAGAAGCTGCAGGGGTAAACCCGTGGCCACACCTGTAGCTTGTTTGGAGGGCATGGATTGCAGATATAAGCAGCGGCTGAACAACTTCTCATCGCCTGAGTGTTAGCTTACCTTGGTAACTATCGTTCCAGAGAAAGGCCCTCTGTGATCTGCTCGTTATTAATCCCTTGTTGTCCTCCTTACCAGGTTATCCTGTTGCCTCCTCGCTGCTCCTGTGTGTGCCATCAGCCCTGGGCTCAGAGAGAAGCTCTTGTCCCTCGCTGTCTGTGAGTTGCTCTCCTCGTGTGTCCTCCCTCGACGCTGCCGGTGTTACCGGTCGGACGCCACCCCTCGTGTGTTCACCTATCCCAGTCTCGGTCCGTCTCCAGTGGATTCCCCTTCGGGACGCAGCGGATCTGTCGGTCCTAGCCCGAACCCATCTGGAAAGAAGGAACAACTGGACCGCGACGCTTTTCGCTCTTTCCACCGCTATAAACCTGTCCGCCCTCCAACGAGGCTCAATTATCCAGCGCTCAGCTCTCAACTACTCACCTTCAGATCAAGTAAGAACCAGTTCAATTCATTCCTGGAAAAAGAAACACACTCCTTCCTCCACTAATCCTCTGCCTCTCGTTGACAGTAAGACGACCCGGTCATCCGCTCCAGTACTCACTCCCTTCCCCTTCCCCTGGAATCAATAAACTCATTATTATTGTTTATTTACTCTGACTCATCTGATTGTGTTCCTGCATGTGGGTTCGT
>NW_015117827.1:4106-8677 GCF_001443285.1 Poecilia latipinna
CCATCTGGAAAGAAGGAACAACTGGACCGCGACGCTTTCGCTCTTTCCACCGCAGTAAACCTGTCCGCCCTCCGACGAGGCTCAATTATCCAGCGCTCAGCTCTCAACTACTCACCTTCAGATCAAGTAAGAACCGGTTCAATTCATTCCTGGAAAAAGAAACACACTCCTTCCTCCACTAATCCTCTGCCTCTCGTTGACAGTAAGACGACCCGGTCATCCGCTCCAGTACTCACTCCCTTCCCCTTCCCCTGGAATCAATAAACTCATTATTGTTTATTTACTCTGACTCATCTGATTGTGTTCCTGCATGTGGGTTCGTAGAGTGAACACCATCATGACACTCTGCCGCAGACTGCATATTGGTTGATCATGCAAAAAGAGCCGCTGCTAAGTCAGCGGAGCGTCCTGCTGCGCATCGCGGTAGAGAAGCAGCAGGTGACAGCGCAGAATTTAACAGTAACTAAACAGAATCGGTTCATAATAAGTTTGGGTTGTGATGCACAAACCAAAAGCATCGTTGTGTCACTGGTCAGTGTGATAATTTGACTCCTATCTGTGCAGCTGTCCAGCATATGCGATCATCAGTCGTAGGTGTTCGAGGGGAAAAAAAGTCACACCTGACTTTGTGCAACTTTTCAGACTTTAATCCGCTGCTGACTATGAAGTCTGGGATGATGTTCTGTTTCTTGTACATTTATTCCTGCATAAAGGGCTTTTCTGTCAATATTTGCTGTGAATATAATACAGCCTGTCAGTTGATGTGAAGTTCGCTTACGTTTCTGTGACATCACTGCGAGGTGTCGACTTCTACTCGACTTTTATCGTTTTATAGTCCACCTTAAAATATATGAAGTCTATCAACCCCTAATATGTATATACATAATATACAGCATCATTGCTTTGTACACGAGGGAGATGACAAAAATGTGAGGCTAACTTGAGGAAAAACAAACTTTTAAGAAAGGGATTAACGTGGTTCTATTTTAGGTTAAGGAAGAGTTGACACTAGTTTTTCCTATGTATAGTCACTTTCAGCGGCATCCTGGATTGGTGGCAAACACCTTGCAGTCAGTCAGTCACAGGATTTTTTTTTTATTATTTTTTACCAGCAGTGCAGAGTGAGCAAACTCTGGGAAGAACCGACCTGAACAGCAAGATAAATCCCACATTCTTCCTGCTGTGAGGTTGTATTACTGACGCAGGAGTATGTCACCAGGGGATTTATTAACAGCAACATGGAGTTACTGACTATATTCAGAGTTTTTGTCTTATTAAATTTGCACTTCAAACACAATAAATCCAATAAGCCTATTTAAGGCTTGCACAATTACGAGTAGAGGTGCACCAGAAAAAAAATGTACAAGTTTACTGAAGGTAAAAATAAAGTTTCATTCTTTCCTGACGTGACCTAAACTCAGGACTTGCTTATATATTAAACTTGCTTCTATCCTGATTTTGTGTCAGGGCCTTCAGCACAGATGATGTGCTAACAGCATGACACAATAGAAGGGCAGAGGGGGTCACTGAACAGATCAGCAGATCTGTAGATTCCTCTGTTGCTCTTCTGTGAGACATGAGTTTAAATCTGGTTTGTAAAATCTTTACAAGTTACTGAATGTCAGCAGCGGGCACACTTCTGCTAATTTGATAAAGCGCTAATCGGGGAAATAATTTTTTTGCTTAGTACTGTAGTGGTTCTGCTAACTTTAGCAGTTTTACTAACTTTCCCGAAACAGCTAATTTACTTGGCTGTTTTGTAAACTTTCATTGAACACAGCTCAATGTCTTGAAGTTTTGGTTATCACTTCCTGAACTGTACAGGCAATAAATGTGTTTTTTTTTTAATTCAAAATATTTTAGTTTTTACGTTTTGCACATTAACTGACAGAATGAAAAAGAAATAATAAAGTTCTACAAGAAAATCAATAAGACAGAAATATATAATAACGAATAGAAAATAAAATGAAACAAACCTGTCACTGCCAATGTTACAGAAGAGGATTAGGCCCACTGAAGAAAAAAATAAGAATTCTGGCTTTATTCTCAGATTTCTGACTTTTTGTATGTGGGTATATATCACATATCATACAGTACAGGAAAATAATTTTGTGATTCTGATAATAAACAGGTCTCATCTTTTCCAACATTGTACCACTAATGGTTTTGTACATCAATTGGTATTAGTTAAATGGTGAAGGGGACCCCAGTCAGAACAACTGGGGATCAGTGGCTGTATGTGCAAGTCATCCTTTTTCCCAAATATCATACATAAACAAATCTCACCTTAATTTCATAAACGTTTCTCTCTTTTGTTGAACTAAAATTTATTGACACACCAATCATATCGGTAGCTATATCTGTAATATAGCCCCTGCTTCACTTCTGCAGAAAACATTCAAATAGACGAACAATAAAAGAAAACACAACAACCCCATCAGGGACAATTCCAGCAATCAACAGCTGTTTACACATTTTACTAATCTTTTGCAATGTAACATTGTTTATTCCTTCATCAATGTAAATTAAAAACATGCTAAAAGCTAGCTGTAACGTTTTGCTTTATTTACTGTTATCCATCTTGTTTTACTCACATTTTGTGTTTTTATTAATGAAATTGCATCTTTGGACCCCTAAGCCACATAAAAGCTGACTTAAATCCAACATGTTCCTACAAAAGAGGCTGCAGCTGGTAGCACTGTTGCCTTAAAGCAAGAAGGTCCTGGGTTCGATTCCCGGCCCAGGGTCTTTCTGCATGGAGTTTGCATGTTTTCCCTGTGCATGTGTGGGTAAGAACCTACGCATGCACAGGGACCTCTCTGGAGTACCTGGAAAGATCCGGGTACTCCAGAGAGATCGCCAATCTGCTTCTCTGCATACTGGCAACCTGTCCAGGGTGTATCCCGCCTCTCGCCTGAAAAATTTGCTGGAGATAGGCACCAGCACCCCTCCTGACCCCACGAGGGACAAGGGTGTAAGAAAGTGGATGAATGGATGTTCCTCCAGAAAGTTTGTTGTCCTCCAGCAAAATTACCATCTTGGTCATTGAAAACTGGTTCCCCCAGCTGCCCATATACAATAAAGTCAGAATTCTTTTTTTTTTTCTTTTTTTTTAGTGGCACTAATCCTCTTCCGTACAAAATTATATTTTTGCTACATCCAACCAAAGACCTGCCTTATATAGAATTGCAGTTACATTAATACAGGTTTCAACTATCTAATGCTTTGTGCTGGTCTGTTACATAAACCAACAATTAACTGAAAAAATATGTTTGACAAAATTTAAGAAAAAAAAAAAAGGTTTGGGGATATGTAAGGCTACGCAAAATAAAAATAAAATATTGTCAAAGTGGTTCTGTTAAGAATGACTAACATTTGTGTTCAGATGGTTCTCGTGGTCCGTGAAAAAGACACCCAGTTGGTGAAAAAGTGTGACTCCTGCCTGTTGACTGGTCATCATGTTGGCCCTGGGCTGCAGGTGCAGGGTTGCTGCCTCATTTTCAATAAGCTTTCAGACCACTGTTCTTATCTGAAGCCCTGGCTTCACTGTCACCTCTCATCAGGTGTTGGATGAGAGCAGAGGACAGTTTTCACTACGCCACATTGACTTGTCCAGGCCTGTGAAACCCAGCAGCAGCCCCACATTAGCATGTTAGCATGCATTGGGTTAATTATAGTGCCACAAAATGCTACGCTTACTATGTTAAAAACTCATTAGAACCCAGTTTTGTTAGTCATTCAGGTAGCAAGACAGTAAGCAGCACTTAAGTCCTTATGATCCTTGGTGGATCCTGCTTCAGATTAAAGTGACAGACAAAACAGGAGGATTTGATGTTTTTTGCTTGCATTAAGCTCCTCTTTGTCCAAACCAAATCAAAAGGTATTGAGCGTTAAATACGCTCAATGCGAGTGTGAAATCAAACAGTTTAAACTATGCATGGTTTATTTGTTCCTCTCTCTTCAAGTGCTTTTGCTTTAACAAGCTGAAGAGATAAGATGTGCCAAGTATACTTAGAGTGTTATTTATGGACACGGTGGGAACAGAGCTTCCAGAAAATCAGCAGTGCTTCACAGGCTTTCAGAAAAAGGAACTTTTGATTGGAGTTTCTCGGGTGCATTTGCTCCCTCCCTCCTCCCCATAGCGTCTGCTGAGCGACTCATCTGTTCCTAATATTGCATAATTTTGGAAACCTCTGGAGCTAATGCATTACGCTAGCCTATCTGAAAAATTGCAAAGGGCTTTGTGAGAGATCTGCAGGAGAGGAGTCAGTACAGATCGTGTTTTAGGCAAAACAAATAGTGACTGAGCTTAATCATTACTTGAGCAAGTGAGCTCTGAGGAGATTTGGAACATTCTGCCACATGATATAGTCTTGTAAAAGAAGAAAAATAAATCACAGCTGTCTACCTGCTTAAGCTTTCTCACGTTTTGTTAAATTATATCTAAGAGGTTCAATGTCTTGTAATGGACTTCTGTTGCAAGCTAAGGTACATATATTTTTATTTTTCATCTTCATATCTATATTTTACTTCATTATTTTATATTTGCACCATTATCCAGGGCCATGCAG
>NW_015117827.1:13274-14325 GCF_001443285.1 Poecilia latipinna
TATGAATAACCTTGTTGGATTTTTATTTAAGTACTATTCTCCTTCAAGATACATTTACCCAGCGCTAGAATAAATGCAATGTACATTATGCAGGAAAGGAAATTAGACATATATCCATTATGGAGATGATAGATTTTCGACGGGCGATGTTCCTCTATTGCATAAGCAATACTGAAAAATGACTGCTATCATTAACGATACAGGGAATAATTTTTTTATTATCTTGCTTTGCTAGCAAAGTCGTTAGTTAGCAGCTGCCAGCATGCCTAGGTGGGCCCCATGTGGGGAAAAGGAGGGCAGACTGTATGGGTCCCATATGGGTTTGTCCACGGGTTCCACGATGGCCCCACATGGGTGGGCCCTATATNAAACCTAACGCAGCTTCTTTCTCAGTGAGATTCTGACACTGGGAGCAGCTTACTGGTTTCTCAGTCAGAAGCTGGTTGCAAACCTGAGGCCAGCAGGTGTCGGTCAGTCATGGTAGATCTGAAATTTGGTTTGATGACCTCAATATGAGAAACTAACCAAAGAGCCCAGAAAAGCTAAAGGCAAATCTTCTGAAGTCGGGACACAATTAATTTAATTTCACATAATTATCGCGGTAGAATTTGTTAAAACTTAATGAAATATATTTGTCCTATTTGATGTTTGTTGTGACGTATACTCACAAACGAACGAGGTAATTAGTCCAAGTTTATTGTTTATTGAAAGTTCAGAAACTACAGCAGGTGTAATGAGCCACAGCAAAGGTAAACAAAGGTAAAACAACCCGAACAGACGATCAAATCAAAACCACTCCTACCTTTTTACTTTGTCTCTTTGTAGTTTAAGCACACCTGTTGCCGTGGCAACCGCCTGCGCCCGCAAGCCGAGCAGAGATTACATTAAAAACACAACATTCAGTCCGTTACAATATCATGTTTCCAGGCTTGATATTTATTTCTCGATTATTAATAAGCCTCTCATGAACACAGCGGTGGTTGAGCAGCTCATTTAAACTCCTGCTCTGCTCCCAGTCGGTCTGAGTCGCCTTTTTTTTCTTTTTTTCTGT
>NW_015117827.1:18455-23301 GCF_001443285.1 Poecilia latipinna
CAGGTAATGTTAGCTAAAAGATGAGTAGCTAATATCAATACAGAACCTTAAGCTTAACAAGTACCTTGTAGGATACCGATGTTGGCGTCTATTTTCAGCCCCCTGTCACACGCGTCGTTTCAACCAGACAGCCATTTGTAATCCATAGGGGGGGCACAGAAAATGTTTGGAAACCACTGGGGGGGCGCAGAAGAAAAAGTTTGGGAACCACTGCCCTAAGTTGTTGAAATGTTACTGCTGACCCCAGTAGTTTTGTTTCTGTTGTACCTGCTTCTGCTTTATTCTTTATGTTTTATTAAAGTCCTTGGTTCCAGATCCATCCACCTGCTGCCTCCTCTCTGCCTTGCTTCTCCCATCTAGCAGTATTTAACTGACAGGGAATGTATTGAGTTATGCTACAAGGCTGCTCTGACAATTGTTTTTCCTAAAATGTGAAATAAAGATCTCAAACTTTCATCAGACTGGCAGGCTTGTTTCACTGCAGCACTCATGGGTCACCATTTGATTTATCTAACATTTCACAAGTAAACGGTGTATCCACCTGGGTTCACAATCCATCAAAACTTAAGAGTCGACCAACCAAGAAACATTCACACACAACATTCACACACAACACACTCCTTCAGAAATTCATCTGTTAAAATTATCACAAAAACTTCCAGCATTTTGTCTTTTCCATCATTGCTAAAATGAAGCAGAATTTTAATCAGAAACTGGAACGTGGTTTTAATATTCCAGAAGTATTCAAACCCCTTGAACTATTTCACCATTTGTCGTGGAGGACACCGTTAGCTAAAAAGTTAGTTACACTCACCTCATAGCAATATATCCATAGGAACGTATTTGTAAGTAAGCCTTTATAACTACAATATGCGTCATCAGAAAAATTCAAAAACCAGCCACAGCCAACTATAAGCACCTTTAAAGTAATACAGGGGACCTGTCCTGTCCCTTTAAACACAGACCCAGAGTTAAAAGGCTTAATTTGCTGCACTGATAATTTTAATACCCATAGGAACAACCAATATAACCTGTAATAATAGCAATCACAATTTTCTATGAGTCCACACCAAAGTTCTCCCTCAAAGGACATTATGTCTGTGGATTATGTCATTCAGTCTCTGGCTTGAAAATGTAATTAGCTCCTGTGTTCACTTCAGATTTAGGTCAGATATTGTTTTTCCGAGAGGTTCGCAAATATAATACAAAAACTAATATGTTTTCTGCTGCTCTCTGTTTGTCATCAGACAAATCTGGGACGCACTGACCCACATCCAGCCTTATGCCTGCCTGAGTAAATTCAGAGCAGGCAACTATGGGGAAGCACAGGCAAGCATTTATTAGCTCCCTTCCTTTTTTCATTTACACAAAATGATAATGATGTCTGCAGAATATAAGAACATATAACATGCAGTTGGCAGCAAAGACATTTTTAACTGTCTCCATTTGATTATCAGTTGTGTTAAATGAGAAGCTGCTCGTGCGGCTCAACTAGCTAATAATCAGTTGGGTGGAATCCTACTATTAGGAGTTGATTTTAGCAGCACTGCTGACACTTTTGTGGTGCAATCATTGCCACTCAATTACACGCCTTTGATTGTTAGGGTGTTTGATGGTTGGTCTGATGTTCTCTGTCATAACAAATCAACAACGTCTGAGTCATAAGCCAGGTCCTCCCACAAAGTCACCCTTAGCAAAATGAATTCTCTCCCTTATGACACCAGACATGCAGAACTCCATCTCAGAGTGTGCAAAAGCGTCAAAAGCCTTTTGCACACTCCTCAATAGTGCGGTTCGTTTGAAGCAAAAACAAACCCCACTATTGATGTGTAAATCATTTGGAAGTAAAGAACGGTTTTGACAATATTACTGACTCCTGAGGGAGTCAGGTGGATATGGGAAACCACAAGGAGATGGATAATGAATTCCCCTTTGTGAGAACATCATGTTTCAGCACAACATGAAATTGTGTCTTCACAGCACCGCCCCCCCATAGCCCTCATATCTCAGACAAATCAAGACTAGAGAGGCAATGACTGCTGAATGGCTGATTTCCAAACGCCCTCACGCACATGAAACCGACATCTCTCTGTTGCCTTAGGTAATGCCTCCAAGAAAGCGGGTTACTTCAACAATGAAATCCAAAGAGCACATTGCTTCTTCACTGTCATTCAAGTCTGGTATGATTTTGCTTGTTTAAGTGAGAATGTATGTATTCATCCCTTTATGAGCCAAAACACTGAACAGAACTAATGTCTTAGTGCAGGTCTACTCAGTTATAAGGGTTTTCCACCAGTGCTTGGTACCAGCCCCTTTTTTAGAACCTACTTCACTGGATTTCCAAGCGTGTTAAAACAGGCTGAAAACTTCTGTGCCAAAAATCTTATTTCATGCAACATTAAGCCTTTAAAATTCATAAATTCATGAAAATGTTAGGTGGCCTTAAATATGTTAATCACATATCTTATATTTTGGCATGGCAGAACTATTTAATATTTTGGGGGTTTTTTCTTGTGGGACTCTGAGTCATCTGCAACATATTCATTGCGTTCTGTGACTCCAGGCTACTGGATGAGGCTACCAGTAACTAGCTGCTTATATACCCTTGCTAACTAGCTTTTCTGAGCCTGCCATGGGTACGTACAAATTTATCACCAATTGGTTGGATGTTTGTCTCACTTCTGTTGCCAATCCATACCAGGCTAGGTGCATTCTGTGCAAAAAAAAAAAAAAAAACCTCACAAACCTTTAAGCTTGTCACTACGGGGAATTTGCTATGCTAATACAATGTAACATTGCAACTAATTTAATACTTCAGGATTGCCCAACCATCCCCTATATTTATAGTTTCATTGGTTTGAAATTTCATTCAGGGTGGCATTACAAAAGTCATAAAGTCTTAAATTGGACTTACTGACAACTTCAGATACCCTTTAACAGGAAAAAACCTCCAGTATACCTGCATCAGTCCAAGCGGCCATCAGCCACAAACACAGCGAAGGGTCAGAGAGAAAGTTGTCAGATGATTTAACGCAGGTTTAGATTATAAAACGATATACATTGTTTTTTACCTGTAGAACTTTTCTGTCTGGCAAAAGTTTGACAGACCCTTACACATTTTCATTGCATTCTCTGACTTGAGGCAGTTGAGGCTACTGCTAACTAGCTGCTAATATTCCCATGCTAGTTTGCTTTTTTTGTGTTAGTTATGGATGCAAATTGATAACCAGTTGTCTGGATGACATTCATTTTTGCCATTGGCTCATTTCTGTTGGCAACCCATATGAGGCAAAGTGCAGAAATAAAAAACTTTGAAGCTGGCACTACGGGGTTAAGGCTGTAAGGTTACAGCCTTAACTCCGTATGAAGAACACACATTCCCCATATGAACTACGAGGAACACCAAGTTGCTGCCACAAACACACCCCAGAAATTTCACTGTTTTTTCTATGCTTGATTGTTGTACAGCAGAATCTCCCAACTTTCCCCTATATTATTTTATAGTTTTTCAGTCTTAAATTTTAATCAAGATGCCATTAAAAAGTTCATAAGTCTAAAATTCACCAGCCAGTCAGTTTAGGTGGACCACTATGCCTTGGTAGGACTGCACTGGTGCCGTACTTTTTTAAGTTGGGTGTACCCTGTTTCCAATTAGGTGTTAAACAAGGCAGAACATGCAGGCACAGCAAACTTTTCAGGTATTTTTTTATTTATTTACATATATTACATATCTAAACACTGTGACTGGCTTGATATGGGTCAGGTCTTGCTAGAATTCTAATTCTTGCTTGAATTCTAATTCACTAATCCCACTAATGGCATTCCCAATTGCCATTAGTGGTACATTTGCTGCTTCAGCTGATGAAGCAGCTAGTAATGAGTTGCACTATAGTGCACAGTACATATCATGTGGAAAGTAAACCCAAAAAAAGCAGACGTGACCAGGTCTCCTGCAGAGTTTTAAAGCAGGGCGATGTAAGATTGCATTCTTTCTTCAAGGTTCCACATCATGTTAGAGTCTTTAAATCCAGTCTGTCCTGCTCTTTCACTCACACTTAGGTTTGGAGGAGTGGGATTAACTATTTATCTCCTTTGGGGCCTGATCTGTCTTTCGGCCAGACCCAGTATGGACTTGTTTAAGGATTTGCCCCTGCTGCCTCTTGGAGTTCATAAAACAATCTTTGGGCAGCCCTGTGCTGTACATGTCAGTTTCTACAACAACATCTGTCATGAAACTTTCAAAACTTCAGCCTCCTGTTTACTCTGTCTCCAGCACAGCATATGTAAAAAACAACAACAACTGTTTATTTATTCTGTCTCCACTTTGGGAGCAAATATTCCCCCATCTGAAGAAGACCAAACAGCTCCAGCTCACAGTAAACAGCCATACGCAGAAAGGCAGGCTGTTTGTTGCCGAAGTGAAGTAATAAATCAAAGGCGGCTGGTTGGTTCAGAGGTCGAGAGGCTGAGTGTAGCTGGAAGATTCCTGAATTGGTTCTGTGGTGCTTCAGATGATATCCCTGCACAGGACTCTGCTGCATCCAGAACAAAAGCAGAGATATGACAGCAACCTTAAGTTCTGAGCTGACAAATAATAAAGTGTCATCTATAAATTATGAGAAGCATCATGAATTAGAGTTTTCGCCTAACCATTTAGGTTAGGCGAAATTTAGGGTAGGATAATACGTTTTCCAGGCATAATCTAGTAACTACGTTAACTTAAGATGTTGTGTGTGTGTGTATATATGTACAAATAAAATTCCCTTCTCACCCTCCGTGGGTGGTCTCTCTCATCCTCTGAGCTCGGGTCCTCTACCAGAGGCCTGGGAGAGCTTGAGGGTTCCTC
>NW_015117827.1:28884-29407 GCF_001443285.1 Poecilia latipinna
TACCGGACCCCTAACGAATCACCAGGCCCCTGACGTTTATCGCCTGTGCTACCAGAAACTTTTGAGCGAGGGGCGGGGAGGTTGGTCTGCGTTTTTTGGTTGATCTTTACCCAGGAAACACATCGGCTAAACCATGAGTGAAACGGTCACTGGAACTGACTAGTATATATTCCATTGAGGGAAAGTAACTTTAACATTAAATAGACCTTTCTCAACAGGCGGTAGACTTTCTCAGTCTATAATCAGACCCCCCCCCACCCGTAGCTCTGCGCCTGCCCAGATTGCACATGATGGCAATTCAACATTGAATTAACATCTTTTGCCAACAAGCCAACAGCGAAGTGGCTGTGTGNTTGGGACATCCCACTCATGTAAACGGTGGGGGTGGACCCCTCCACTCCTTGTAGTAAGTTGTAGATGTTTTTGTGTCAATATATCACATACAAATGACTTTTTATGAAAAAGTAAGAAAATGTGCAGAAATGAATCATCACCCACTATCCTTTACAGTGGTTAATTTAAA
>NW_015117828.1:0-6846 GCF_001443285.1 Poecilia latipinna
TGTTATAGATGTTATATAAGAGAAGGGCTTCCTAACACTTACTAATATTTAGCACTTTGGATGGGTGTAGTTTCTCAACAGATAAGCAATTTACTCTTGCATATTCTATTCTATTCTAAGAAAAAAGACCAAAAAGTGTTTTTGTGTTGTGGTAAAACAACTCAAAAGAAGACTTTTATTTTTCTATCCAAAAGAAGAACATTGGAGGATAATCTTATTTATTTATTGTTTTGTTCTTCCTTCAAACTTTTCCCTTGTTTTGATTAATTCCTGTATGTTTTGAGGTCCAGAGGACGTCTTGGGCATAAGATAAACTTGCTATTCCAGAAGAAAGAACCTGATACCAGCTGTTAGAAGCATGGAGATGGAAACATGATGGTTAGGAACCTGTCCATAATTGTGATATTATAGTATTCTTTGATACTTGAGCTTGAGGAAAACATGAGAACTTGTGAAAAATAAAACTTAAGCTGAAGCAGAACTGGACTCTGTGGCATAACAATGATCCAAAACACACTAGTAAACTGACCAAGGACTGGTTGAAACACCTAAGGACAATTGTGGACTGAAGCATAAACCTTCAGCATCTTCCTGACTTGATCTCAGGAAGATGCTGTGGGCTGACTAGAAAAAGGCAGGGAACCCCTCAGGGTGAGAACCAACCTTGGGTCATGTAGACCAGGCTTCCGGTGAGCAGAGCCACACAGTTTGTGGGCTGATGATTGTGCAGGTACTGGAACCCCCAGCCACGTACATAGGACTTCTCGTACATCAAGCGAGATGCATTGCCTATCACCTGCAGGAAACGCTCCTGTTGGCCTTTGTTCAAGTACTCATACAGGAAGTCGTAGGCCGTGGCAAATCCAACCAGTGAGTGTGCCAAAGGAACTTCATCCCAGGGGGCATCCTTCACCAACCTGTAGTCCATACAAAAGAGAAAGTGGAAGAAAGCTATCAGACATACAAGATGGATCAAACTGATTCTTTTTGGATATACATGGCTCATGATATCATGTACATCTTTTCTTTTGTTTGGGTTTTGCTCTGAAATCTTTCCTTAGGGATCAGATGCTGGTGCTTCAAAAATAATTTAGCATTTATTTTTAATTCAAGTAAAAATTGTTTCCAAAGAAGCTGGTTGTTCACTCAGTGCTATGTCCAAGTGCAACGTTGAGCAGAGCAAAAGCAGAGCAGAAAAAGAGAAACAAACATCAGGGAAAACTGTGTCCTTCAAGAGATTCTGAGGCAAAGCCCACTTAGGAGTTTCATACAAGAGTCACAAGAAGAAGACTGCAGCTACAGTCAGATTTTTATATGTATCCTGGGGATGGTCCACTGGGTTTTAACTAGTCCACTGTCAGCATAGATAAAAGAAACATCTAAAGCACCGCATGCTTTCTTCTGCAGACAAGTCGGTTGCCAGTGACCATGGTACCATTGGACTTGAATAGCTGCATGGATGCAGTAATTCTTGCCAAAGAAGCCCAGTACTTGGACATACCTTTCAGTAGACACAAATTTCCATTTCAGAAATCATTTTTTTACTGTGTTAAGTCAGAGGAAAGTTCCTTTGGTAGAGAAGAAAAGCCAAGAGAAATCAACTCAGCAATAACTGTCCAATAACACAGCCATGAAGAAAGACTGAAATCAAGACATCCTCTAGGAATTAGGGAGCAATATGGTGATGGCCTTGCTTTATTGTTCACCTGTGCTGCCTGGACTTTAAGCATTGATAATCATTATTGCAGGTTTACTGTAATTTTTATTACTATCTTACTGTAATTTGATTAGTGTTAGTGTAATTTATTTAAAATAGTACAATTATATGGTTACTGTGATTTCATCACATTTCTATCATAATAAAATCTCAGTAGTCCTGTAGTAGAATTACAGTAAGTTGTCATTTTACAGTAGTTCATGAAACTGCATACTTTGCGAGCTTCTAAAAGTTTAAATGTGAACTTGCAACTTAATTTACTAAACTCTTAAACTCTATTTATCTAATTAAAACAAATATACATATATATTTTAAAAACGCTTTATTTTATTGTCAATTTAAATCTGACAAACTGAAGAAAAACAAAATATAGTATTTTGCAACAGCAATATTTGCTTGTTACATAGAAATCAAAGTATTGCAACCAAAGTGAAAATACTCTGATCTAAAAACAAAACTGATACATTTACCCTCATGGTAACATTACATTGAATACAATGAATTAAATAATCTTTACTAAAACAAAAGTTCCCAAATGTCAAAGTTTCCAAGCAAACTGCATGTCAAAGTCATAAAAACAATGTTTTACCAGCTTTTCGTGTAAAACATGGAGTCAAAATTCTAAATGTCTGTTGTTATCTTCCTTTGAAGGAAGGAAGGTATCCAGCAGTGTCAAATGTTAAAGTTACATATTTTTCAAAACTTTATTTGAACCCCAAGAGTACATCTTAAACATTTGGGCAAGTTTAAGACTTGGTGAACAACCAAACAAAACCAACATGGATGAGTTCTGAGTGGTCTCAGTCCTGAACTTCTCCAGAAATCATCAAAGGGTTGCTGGAAAATAAAGAAAGAAAAACCCACCCACCTTACTGTATTTTCATGATGTAGTTTTTACAGCCATTTGTTACACTGTAGGTTCTCAGTACCATAAATTATACATGAGTCAAATAAACCTGCCTATATCAAATAATGTCAAGAAATATTCATTCAGAGTCAAATACAGGTTGCATCAAAATAAACAATACTGAGTTACTGAATCAAAACTTCCTGAGAGAATGGCCAGCTGGTTTTGATTGGCTAGCTGATTAATGCTGGCTCTGATTGGCTGTTTGTGACTGAGTGGTGCAATTCTGCAGAACAGGGAGGAGGCAGTGGAGATCGATTATTATTATTAATTTTATTTTTTTCAGATTACCTATCTCATGTTATTACATAGTTAAAGTTTTAATACATATTGTTAAGAAAATAAATTTAAAGTGTGCTAGTTTTAAAACTTAACATGTCTTGATTGAAATAGCCTAATTATAGTTTTAAAATCAGTAACTTATTCTGGCCTATTGACCTTTATGTTACCTGTCGTTACAGCAGATGGTTTGCTAGGATCTTTTGAACTGCCATTTGTCTGTGTGGGAAAACAATACAGTAGAAGTTCCAACTTTCACACTCATCTGTGAAAAGCCGAAAACACAGCAGGAGTTCCTGGCTTTAGTGAAAGGGTCAGAGATAGCTCCTGGTTGGATGAGCAAAGATACGCCTTATTTGAATAAATTACAGAGAAGAATACACCTTCACTATAAAACTTTCTACACAGAAGTAACAAATTAGATTTGCTCTCGCAATTCTCCAAAGACGCCTTTGGACGTCCTTGCTTTTCTTTCTTTCCTTCTTATTCTTTCCATTTATGTCAGGTAAATGAATGTATGTCTCTGTTGTTCTGCAGTTTCTGTTGTAATTTTATGCGTCATCTTCTATTGGATTAAACTGTAATTCTGTGACGTCTGCACTTATTGTTGTTTTTGTGTGGCTACACGCGGCCCGCTGGGAGAACCTGGGATCGAAGAATATCGAGCCAAAGAGTTTCTTTCTTAAGAAATATTATAACTTAAAATCTTCTTCAACAATATGTAAAATATTTTTTTGTTTGTTTAAGTTACATGCTGCAGCTTTAAGCAGACATTCGGTGTGAGAGTTCAGTGTGGGTGAAGAAGAGGTGAAGCTATGTCTGTGAAATAGACATAGCTTCACCACTACTGTGGTCCAACAGCGGGAGCAGGACCAGCTTCTTACACCGCTAGCTCGTTGACTTAAATTATTTTCCGGGTTATTTGTTTAGCTTTCTGACCATTATGCTCTTCCGGGTGAGTATTATTTGGAACAAACTTCCCGAAAACTGTAAAACAGCTGAAACACTGAGTGCCTTTAAATTTCAACTTAAAACCCACCTGTTTAGAGTTGCTTATGGCTATATTAGGGTTAGAGTGCGGGTTTTAATGTCTTTAATGTCTTTAAAGACAAATAGACATTATCTATTTATCAATTTCTTTTTCTTCCTCTTTTTAATGATGTAAAGCCCCGAGGTGCAGGTACTGTCCTCCTCTCTTAGAAGTGTAAAGGAGTGCGTGTGTCGTCCCCCCTAGTTGAAAAGGGGTGTAGGTTTTAATGTTTTTATCTTTATTTATTTATTATTATTATTATTTTATTTTTTATCTCTCTCTTTCTTACTGTTTATTCAATGTTACATAACTGTTTCTGTTTTTAATTATGTAAAGCACTTTGCTGCTAAAATGTGCTATACAAATAAAATTTGATTGATTGATATTAGCTGTGCGCTGCTTTACCTGCTCTCCGATCGCTCTGGATGTCCCTGTTTTGCCTGCAGTGAGCCTCGATGTAGCCAAACTCCATCAAATGTTCGTTTTTTAAACATCATATTAGATTTGTTGTGTTGATGTATTTTGACGTGATTAACCCCTGAGGTATTTCTTCAGCAGAACACGCAAACTTCGCCATTCACTCTCAAAGCGTTACAGTTCCTTACCACATCGCTTAGGATTTGTTGGTGCGTTCTTGTGCAGTGTGAAGGAAAGAGGAGTTAAGCTGAACACGCAGGCTGTGAAATGAGATGCAGGTGATTGGTTTTGGTGATCTGCAACAAGACGGTGATCGCCGATCACCGATCATATACTTTTTCACGGAAATAGGCCGATCGATCAGCACACCTCTAATTAAAACCATCATTTACTCAACTACCTTGGTCCACTCACTACGTCAATACAACAATTCATGACACTTACCCCATTCCCAGCACTAGACGGATCAGAATGAGTCACCATCAGTCAAGATTTGGACCACAAGTGGATATTCAGCATGTCAGAAAGAAACACTCAAAAACATATTCTATTGAGTTCATTACAACAGTCAGTACCTTCAAAGTCTTAATAAATCTGTTTTATGTTCAACTTTCTGTAAGTTCCATGACTCTCAACCTTTCTACACACTCCAGCACTCTGGCAGAGGGCAGATGGAGTTTCAAAAAACTTGAGTGCACCTCAGATTTATTGGAGGCGTCTTTTATGTCTCAGTTTGCGTATATGGCAAAGACAGACTCGCCAGTGACTCAGCCAGTGCTGAGTCACTGGCGAACTGTAAATCAAAGTATGCTAAGGCACACAAAACCTCACTCCTGCATGTTTGTTTAGACTGTTTAAAAAACGAGCAAGAGAAACACAGAGCAATCTGTCCCAGAATTGAGACTCTCCAATAAAACATCCCTCTTGGAGTGGCTGCAGACATAATTGGAGGTCATGAATACCACAGCTGACGGATCTTGAAGCCACTCTAAGAGGTTTAGTGACCGTAATAAAGTGCAGCCAACAGGAAATTTGCTGTGTGCTGCTACATTGTGAAAGCACGTGCCCAGTGGCTTTTCTTTTCTGCTCTGATATTGTGAAAAATGGCATGGAAATCCCACCAGTGTGACTGTCTGTCTGAACCTTGCGCTTGGTTTAAACTCACATGTGAGCCTGTGTGAGAAAGTCTGGAAGAGTAGGCATGTTTCTGTCTTTGCAAGTTCAAGTACAGAGAAAAATACTGTTGACAGCAAAACATTCAGACTGGCAATGAGGCTTGGAAAAGACATCAGACCAGTTTTCTGTTTTTTCTCCAACCATGTAAACCAAGGGTCCCCAAACATTTTCCTGAGGGCCACATAACTTTTCCCTTCTCTGGTGGGGGGCCGGATGAGTTTGTAACAGAAAATGTGACGATTGCAGGAGCCTAAATGTAAAAAAATGATTGTTTTCCAGAAAGCACAATTCAAATAACCCTCTCTGGGTTCTTCACAGAAAAAAATCCAGGAAATAACACTATTTATGAAATAAATACCATATTTTCCGGACTATAAGCCGCAAATATCTCTGCCGCTCCAGGTTTTCCACAGCGATGCAGCAGCAGCAGAGGGGCGGACACCCAAAATCTGAGTCATAACAGGTCAATTGAATATCACATTTATTAGGGTTGAAAAAGAAAAAGTTGCCAAGTTTAGATTTAACTGAACTGATTACGGTAGTTTCCGAACGGTAACTGTAACAGTAGAAGTGCTGATCCTTTGTGTCTGCTACTAGCATGTGCTAAATGAAAATGGGTGCTTTCTTAATCTTATTATTACAATAAGTTATTCTGTCAAACTTGATTTACTGACCTCTGTTGCAGTTTTTCTTTTCACTGTCAAACTCCATCTATATTTCAAAACATCTGTGCTTGAACCCTTCTCTAGGTTTTTTTTTTTCCATTGATCCTTTCTACTGGTTTAAACAGGCAGCCTGTTGATTACTTGGAACACTTCTGCCACCTAGTGGCCGGAGGCTTGTTTATCAGTTAAGCATGAATAAAAGCAATTATAAAGTCCTGCTTCCCGCACTTTGCCTGTAAAGATTGTGGATCAATCGCCACAGCGTGCTGAAAGTTTGGAGCAACTCCAATTGAACTATTTTCTGATTAATTGCTTTAATGCCTATTTGACTACTGGGGGGCGCTCATACACCGCTGTACTTCTCTCCCAATGGTTAATAGATCCTCCAGAATAGAAGGAAAAAACCAAGACAATCTACTCACAGCAAAGTGATCTATTCCTCCCTAATGGAGTAGAACTCAGTGGAATCTCCACCCTTCATTCATAAGCAGTACGCATATTCAACAGTTGTGACAGAACTTGATGTTCCACAAAATGTGTTTCATGTCCTCATGCTTGAACCCATCTAATATGTTTTTGTACATCCAAACAAACACGGCAAGATAAAAAGCAATATGACCTAGGCCTGTCGCGATAAACAATAAATCAATTAATC
>NW_015117828.1:13066-13627 GCF_001443285.1 Poecilia latipinna
TTATTTTTGGTTTCGGTTGTTTTGTTTATTTAGTTTATCAGTTCCAGTGTTTAGAGTTCTTTTGAAAACAAAGTGTATCTATTTTTGGCAGGATATCATATACATTATTATGTCATTACCATTACATCAGTTTAAAATGGTCTTCAAACATTTATTGCAATAATTTTTTAATCATCAGCAAAATCTGTTATCGTGACAGGCCTAATGACAGCACACTTAGATTTTCTTAGAAAAACTGTTATTTGAACTATTTTCTGTGCAGTGGTTTTCAGGAGGTGTAACGAGAAACTCAAGCCAAAACGTCCCTGTTTTCTGCAGAATTTCTTTTTGGAAGTGATTCAAACAACTATTGCAGACTTCAGTATCTAACAGCACAAATAACAAACCATGCTCAGACATGTCTGTCAGTCAGTTCTTTCAGTAATACAGCATTAAATCACAATTTCTTGAATAAACACTGTTTATATACACAGTGGGCTCAAAGAAAATCTCCCACATCCAGGCAGATTTTCTTTACCCCACTCACAGCAAAGCCCATATCTCAATCAAAACAGCAGAAGA
>NW_015117829.1:0-1789 GCF_001443285.1 Poecilia latipinna
TTAAGCTAATCATGCCAGTGCTACTTCCTGCCATTATAGTAGTTGTTCTCTGAAATAAGCCTTGCCACAAGAGCAGTTATGAACATTACTCAGACTCTGTTGATGGAACTCATTTACAACTATGTCAGCTCATACTGATGTGTGACATTCTTTCTACCTCTTAGGAGGTTAATATTCAAGAACCAAAATCCATCATTTTTACCCCTGCTTTGTGCTTCTACAGAATGTGTGGAAATTACACAGTCGTGTTTTGTCCTTCATTGATTATGTAGACTTTTTGGACTCAAAGGTTTTCAGTGTTCTCAAATTAGATTAAGCTTATATGTACTGTGTTGGTGCAGACCTGTGCTTGTTTAGTTTTGCTTGGGGTTAAACCTCCTCTTGAACTGAATCAACTGTCTAAGCCTTCTAAACATAAAATCTGGTGTAATTCTGAATCCCTGATCAACAAGCGGCTAATTACTCACCAATTACTCACCAATCTCCAAATACATTCTCCACAATAAATTTTGTGGAATCAAAGCCCTTTTAACCCTTGTATGTGGAAATGGGGTCCAACTGACCTCATACACGTAAAACTTGTATCATTTGCCATAGTCCTCGCACGCACAAGGGTTAATGTATCCTTCTAAAGACAAAATGTACATGATTATGTACTCTTTAATTTAAGTCACATTGTCTTTTTGGCTGAAAAATGTATAATTATCAGCTCTGAAACAAAAACGATGAAAGAAAAAAAAAGTAAGTTTCACTGCTGCCTTTTGACTAGTGACTGTTTTTGGAAAGCATTAGAGTCACTGCCCAAAAAAAAGTCTTTAAAGGCATTGCCAGTCCATGTCTTTTGATTATGCCTCTTCTGCATTCTTCTCAAGCAGAATTGAGCCGCATGCATAAATTTAGAACAACTACCTTTGTTCTAAATTCATGTTTTAAAAAATGTTCAGATCTTTGTAATTCCATTACATTCCACAAAGCAAATTGGTTTCATGTTTTCAAGCTTTATTCAGACACAGGGTGTTGTAATGTCTGGGAAATGTATTCATTCTTGTGAACTTTTCTATATTTATTCATGTTAAATCACAAACTTTATATTTTTTAATGAGAATGTGAAGGGGCTATGAACACAAGGGAGTGAGAAGTGTGAAAAGAAAATCAAAGGAAATATGTTTAAAAATGTTCATCAATAAAAATCAGAAGTATTGTGAGTGTGTCTATTTCAGCTTTGCATACCTACTGAAATTAAACTTTGAATGGGCCATTCCAATGTGAAAATGCTTTTATCTAATGGGTCAATGCTCAGTCTTAGTACGTCTGCAGGTTTTCTTCCAGGTCTTCCCTGCAATTAGCTCGAACCATCTCTCAATCAAATCTGACCAACTTCCCTGTCACCTGCTGAAAAAAACATTGCTTTAAGCATCGTGCTGCCACCAACATATTAATATAGTGTATCAAACAACCCACATAGTCAGCAACTTACGCCAATGCCAATGATCCTTCTCTGGCATGTTCTATCCAAAAGCTGAAATATGTTTGACAAAACTATTCACGACATTCAAGACTTACATTAATACATTCTGTCAGTATACTTCAAAACTCCACATCATCTATGTTAAATGTGTCGCCTGCTAAGCATTAGAGGCACCAGTGTTTTGCTTTCAGAATCCAACTCAGCAAGTTAAAAGATGTGTATTAATATTTAAATGTTGCACAGTGTTGTCAGCTTGTAAACTTGGAAACAGCGTTGTGGTATTCGAAGTTGGTCTTGGTCTTAAGACCGGTCTTAAGACCA
>NW_015117829.1:7410-8158 GCF_001443285.1 Poecilia latipinna
CTTGGAAATAATGCTGCATTCTGCAAATACATGGCATGTATGTAATCAGTTACAGATTCATACTCATTTTAATCTGTGATTGGAAGTATGTTTTTGTTCCTGGAGGTGTTCTCAAAAAGATCAAGCTGTTTGATGAGTGTGTTCTACGGTTTGTGATGCTCCATTGAGGGGATCAGAGCTGGAAGTCAAATCAGGAAATGATGAGGTGGCGTTCTTTTTCTTCTTTTTCCTGCTTCTCTTTAGCCCTGACAGACAGACTGCATTCCACCTTCTGCTGTTTAGAAAAAAGAAAAGGCAGACACATGAATAATGGGTGTGTGTGTGTGTGCGTTTGTGCGTGTGTTTGAGAGAGAGAGAAAGAGGAGGAGTGAATTAGAGGCTTACTTGGCTAGCGTCAGACTGTGCTACGTGTCTGCTGTTGGAAGATCAGATGGTAGAAAGCTGCTGCTGCGTTTCTCCCTGCAGCTCATCTGCTCCATAATGTCTGCTCTCTGCTTAATTACAGCTCACCTGCAGCCAGCCAGGCGCTGCACACAAAGTTATGGGTGGGGGTACAAAGGAATTGCACATCTGAACCTTGAGTTTCACTGGGAGAAAAAGGGCTTCTATTATTTAGAGCAAATAATAATCATAATGTCAGCAAACCCCTCAATTCTGCAAGTATATTTAAAAAAGGACAATATCAGAAACACTCAAAATCTTAACATATGGTTTGCTCATAATAATCTATCTATCTATCTATCTATCT
>NW_015117829.1:11526-13624 GCF_001443285.1 Poecilia latipinna
ATAAACATTATTTTTGCGTTTCGAAGGTAGTTGATTACAAGGGAGTTAATTTTAAAAAAACTTGCCAAAAAAAAGGAGATAAGTGGATCAGCAATCTACGCCTAAAAAAAGGAGATGCGGAAGTTAACAATGCCAGAGTTTGCAGCGACCACTGTCGAATTACTTTTATAACATATGATGATATATTTTAAGTATATAAACATTACATATTTTATATATTAGTACTGTGATCACTTTTGGTTTACTGTAATTGCTAATTGCTGCTTTTCAAGAGTACATTGCCAATATACTATCAGAGAATTGTACAAATTGTTAATATAGTAAAGGTTTACAAACCACATGCTTATGAAAATTAGCACCATAATAAGATAAGTACAGTTTAGAGAAATGTGAAAAATATTTCACCAAGGAGAGTATTGTTTTAATACAATGTCACAATATTACTGCAGACAAACTGACATTTCTCCTTCCTAAGAACAGTGAGGATCAACGACAGAACATTCCTATTCACTGGACCACTGCACTTTACAGAGGGGTGGAAAAACATTTCTAGGTGACTTCTTTGCCTGTTTATGTTAGAAGTAGAAAAAATAGTCAGCAATATCATAGAATCAGTTGATGTTGGCATTAACTATGAAGCTGTTTTAAGTGTGGACTTAAGGAGACAAACTACCTTAAAATCTTTCCATCCATGATCTGAACACACTGATCCTTGCAGGGTGGTGAGGGGGGCTGGTGGTGCCCATCTCCAGCAGCCATCAGATGAGAGGCAGGGTTCAACATGGACAGGTCACCAGTCCATCACAGGGCCCTGAAAGCCAACAATAAATGAAATGTATGAAACATTTCTGCTTCATGCATTTTATTCTGTCCAATTATTTTTTAAATCAAATCATGTTTATTAAGCACGTAGTGTTGGAAACACACCAGTTTTTGCTGTAAAAAACGTAGACAGGAAAAAGGACATGCCGTACCCTATGAAGACATGGAGGTTCATCCTCAGAACTGGTTGGTGATCTGGTGGAACCAGAGCCTCTTCTGAGTCAGGAAAGTTTTTAAGTTTTATAATACCTGATCACTGGCTTCCTCTTTCATCTTCATTTGCTTAGACTGCAAAAATATGTTGAAGATAAAAACAATGATGAGCGAGTTAGAACAGCAGCCTCACAATATCAAAGTCTCTTTCGCATATTGAGCTTAATTAATCCTAGTTAAGTTTATGAAGAAAACTATATTAAGCCGCAACAAACAGAGCCTTTATGCAGTTATAACACGAGGAATGGTTGTTATAATAATCATAGAAATTACAATTCAACTAATAAAATAACTATTTCTGAAACCAATGTAAGTTTATTTATATATGTACTACACCGGGGCAACTGTGGCTGTGTGGGTAGATTAGTTGTCTTGTGACTGGAAGGTTGCAGGTTTGATTCCAGCTGCTTCCTGCCACATTTCTGGGCCAATCGCCCAGAAATGTGGCAGGAATAGGCAATAGGAATAGGCAATTTAAACCCAAATTGCCTATTGATCTGCAAATCAGTGTGTGAATGAGACTTTAGTATAAAGCACTTTGAGTGGTCAAAATGACTGGAAAGTGCTATGTAAGTTCAGTCCATTTACTGTTTTTAATTAAAAGAAGATAATTAGCATTTTGAAGCAAACTTACCACCAGCTAGCAACACTTTAGCAGCCTTTGTCTTTTCAGGCTCCTTTCATGACCCACATTTGATTTCCATCCAGTTCTTGTCCTGTTGTGTTATCGTTTAACTCTGACTAGGACGTCACAAACTTGAATTTACCAAAACTACTAACTATATGAATGATTATATTTGATGATTCAGGACAGATTTTAGTAGCAAATGTGAAGAGTGGTGTATCATGTAGCCTACTTTTATCTCCGCTATTCACGATGCATGCTTTAAGTGCAATGTTCAATGTTCGTGACTTATTTTGGAAAAGGGCAGGGAGCAGTTTTTGAGTTGTTGTTAGGTATTTTAATGCCATAGACCAGAGGTTCCCAAACTGTGGGGCGCGCCATCAGTATTTTTCTTCTGCGCCCCCCCCCAGTGGTTTCCAAACACTTTCTGCGCCCCCC
>NW_015117830.1:0-897 GCF_001443285.1 Poecilia latipinna
TTCTTTGAACACTAGCTCCCCCCACGACTGTGTCTTGAGTCCCCTGATGACCCACGACTGTCGTCCCAGGTTTAACACCAATCACATCCTAAAATATGCAGATGATCACAATTATGGGTCTCATTCAGTATAACAATGCAGTGGATAACAGAAATGAGGTACAACATCTTGTGGACTGATGTAGAATCAACAACCTGCTCCTGAACGTCAACAAGACAAAAGAGATCATTGTTGACTTCAAGAAGTCTCGACCCAGCGACACACCACTTCTCATCAACAACAGAGCAGTGGGGATCGTCAGCAGCACCAAGTTCCTAGGGGTTCACTTTACAGACAACCTTGACTGGACACCTCATGTCACTTCACTGATGAAAAAGGCACAGCAGCACGACAAATGAGAAGGGCTTTCCTCCTCCATCTTCTCCACTTTCTACAGAGAAGCCACTGAGAGCCTGCTGACCAACAGTCTCTCCATCTGGTCTGGAAGCTGCAAGGCGTTAAGACTGGAAGTCTCTGCAGAGTGGTGAAGACATCAGACAGGATAATTGGAACTCCATATCCCCTACTCAGAACATTGCACACAGACACTGCTTAGCCAGGGCAAACCAGATCCTCTCCAATTCCACTCATCTTCTCCATGGTCTGTTCATCCGGCTGACGTCTGGTAGAAGAACAGCCAGACTCAGAAATAGTTCCCTCCCACTGACCATCAGATTGCTCAACAATCCCATCACTAAGACTGCCTAAGACTGTTTGAAAATATTAGTTATATATATTTAGCAATATATTCTTATTTGTACATTTGTGTAATTATAATTATAGGCACCATTGCGTTTTTGTGTGCTCCATCTACTCTCTTGTTCTCGATGAAGGCGGACGCTTTTTTCCTCTGCTCCC
>NW_015117830.1:5482-9340 GCF_001443285.1 Poecilia latipinna
CTAATGTGCCTTTTATGCAACAACAATAAAAATAAGTCTAAGTCTATAGTTATGCTGGACAAAATGTATTTGTAGGCATAATAAACTGCGAAAACCAAGAACATTAATTAATTTCAGCACCTTGTCTTCACGAAGTCCTTGAATGCTGGAGGACAGTATTGACTCATTAAAGTGCAAATCTGAGTCGATAATCAAATGAAGAATTTCGTTTAAAAATGTACTAAATGAAAGAGCTATACTGCTCTTTCAAGCACGTAATTAAATATTAACTCGCAACGCGTGATAAATATGCAATAAACACTATAGCGTTGAGGTCAACTAATTTACAGAATCCATGTTTATCAATCAGACTGAATAAATAAAATACAGCAGGGAGATAATGTAGAAGCAGATAAAGCTGCCCTGAAACCAATTTGGCTCTGCAGAAAAGAAAGAAAGACTTACCAGCTGTCCCGAGAAAAGGAGGTGATCAGTCGTATCCCGGGAGCCAGAGGAGACCTCATTGTTGATTAAAAACCGGTTAAAACTTCCTACTCAAACTGTTACCAGTTGATCCCAAACATCATGTTCTCGAAGCAGATATCAGTGAGATAAGACTGGTTGCAGTTAACTACAGATTTATAACTAAACACCCGAGAGGAAGCTTCCTGCTATTTGAGTCATCGATGGGGGGTGGGGGGGGACGGAAGAATGGTAAATGAAGCCAGAGGATAAAAGCAGACGTTAGCTGTTAGAGGAGAAAAACGGCTGTCGTCCGACTTCTAGTACGGAGATTGAGTCCGTTAACATCCAGCAGAGCTCCATAGTATGCTTCTAAGTTTATATGCCGCGATGAGAAGAGTCAGCCTACGTCCCTGAACCTGAATTAAAACGTTACAGCGTGGAAAAGCGCCGGATAGGAATAAAGAACTACTAATAATACTCAGAATATGCAGAAAATCTCGTGGAGTATCCACGAGACTTTCCAGGAGGAGCCTCCCGACGTCAGAATCAGTCTTTACGTAATCGCGTCACTGTAAATAGAACGTTGTATGGAAAGCTAATTTTAAAAATAATCAAGCCACATTCCTAACAATTTTTTAAACCAGTGGTGTACAACATTTTTACTACACCCATCAGGTTGGAAGTAATCGCAGGGCACAAAAATCATATTTTAATTTAAGTTTTTAAAAAAAATGTTAGTTTTTTTTTTACCTGCTTACAAATATTAAACCTAGATTGGCCCCATATGGGAAAGAAAGAGGGCAGACAGTTTCCATGGTGTCCCTACTGCCATATAGGGCCCATGTAGGACCCATGTAGGCGGTGGCCTTACATGGGTTTGCCCTACACAGGAAACTGTGGACAAAACGCTTTTGGGACCCATATTGTCTGCCCTCTTTTTTTCCCATATGGGGCCAACCTAGTTATGCTGGCTGGGTATAGTCACCAAAAAGAAAGGGATCTATCATTGTAGATCCAAAACATGAAACGGGTTTTGTAAATTTGCCTTATTCAAAGAATCATGCAGTTAAATTACAAATGCCAAAACTTGACAGATTTTTCTTTTTCTTTTCCAACAAGAACAGAATTTGGTCATTCCTTGTTGGAATCAATTAGACTTCGGTTCACCCTGGTCTGATTTAGTAAAAATCCAAGAAAATAGTTCAATTTAATACTAAATTAAAAAAAGAAAGAACGAATAAGCATTGATTAGTGAAAGATGGATACTTGCTTATATGTTGTTTATAACATTTTACCTTACGATTTTGATATATTACCCACAATTTTGCATCAATTAAAAAGATAACCGCAAATGTTTTATAATAATTTGAAGTACTATAAAACATATAATACTATTGTACACACTATTGTGGATGTGTGCAGAATAGTAAATATATCATTCTTGTGAAAGGAAAAGCTAAAAAAAAGGTTAAATGTTCTTAATAGTAGCAGCTGGAGAGCTGTGGTGTGTTGGTGGTCCTCCATTCTGTCTCAGTTCCTCTTGTCACACACTCAAAGTGTCAAACATTTTTAGAGATTTTGGTGGTTATGGATGTGTTAGCTTTACATGGTTGTAGAGGATTTGCAGATGGCCACCGCTACTAAATTGGAGATTAGACTTGATAAAGAAAGTATATTGAGATGCTTTGCATGTTGGTGCATTATCCTGCCGGAGTTAGCAATCAGAAGATGGGTAAACTGAGCTCAAAAGGAAGTGAAAAAGATCTGCAAAAATATTCGGTAGCTTTCAACAGATGCTAAAGTAGCACAAAGTGAATTAAAGGTATTCTCCACACCATTTCACCACCACCAGCCTGAATCAGTAATGCAAAGCAAGATATGACTTCCAGTTGTTCAAGCCAAATTGCAACTGAATATTGCAACTGAAATTGATACTCCAATCTGGTATTACCCTAAAGGTAGAGATGGTGTAAATTGCAGCTTCTGTTCTTTGGTCCTTAGCTGAAACAAATGGCATCCGGTGTGGCCATCTGATTCAAGGTTCAGTGTGGGCTTTTACTAACACTGACCCACATTCTGTTAAAATGACACAAGCAAGCAGGATGGAGGGTTTAAAGTCAGTGACTCGTCACCTTAAAGGTCCTCACATTTGGATTGCAGTTATTTAAAACTTGTAAGAATGCTATCAGAAGTAAATAAGCATTTTGTCTGAGAGACAAGTCTTCAGGAAACAAAAGAAGTTACTCAGGAATTTGTACCAAAGTTCCTCACACCTTGGTTGTAAAAAGTTGTCATTCAAGCTGTTACCTTTGGATAATTTCTGTTTAATCTGCCTTATTTCCTTTCTCACTAAATAAAAATGATAAATGATTATATGAAACACAATCCATTTACACAATCTATTCATGGTTACAGCAAAGACATATGGTAATGTCTCTCCGTTACCATAAACATATTGCTCTTTTGGTTTGAGCAACACGTCAGATGTAATACAGAATTGTGATAAATAAAATAAAGTTAAATTAGACTATAGCTACTATTTTGAAAGCCAAAATTGTATGAATGAAAAAAGGTATGAGAAACAATTTGATTGGATAGTAAGAACCATTTCCTGACAGCGAAATAGTTAGTTTTGACAAGAACTGAACTAAGAAAATAACAGTTCAATTGGCCATTATATGGTAAATGGCTTGCCGTACTTAGTTGGGAGCAAACATTTTCTGCCAAGTTTCCTCAATGTGATGCTCAGATTTTATTATAAGAAACAATTAGATTTTAATTGGGATAAATTAAACTACATGTAAATTAGAGAGACTCCCTGTTTGACGCACCCTGTTATACGATGTATGTCCAGTGGCCGGGGGTAGAGACACTCTTAGAGACTCCCTGATATACTCTTCAACCCCCCGAGCATTCATTGTTGTTTTTTGTTTTGTTTTTTTTTATTCATCCACCCCGCACCCCACCTGCAATGGTACGGCACCCCCCACTAGGGAGCGCCCCCCACTGTTTGGGAACCTCTGCCTTACAGCAAGATTCCAGGCTAAGGGTCTTTCTGCATGGGGTCTCCATGTTCTCCCTGTGCATGATGGGTTCTTTCCAGGTACTCCGGCTTCCTCCCACAGACCAAAAGCATGTCTGTTAGGTTGATGGGTCTCTCTAAAGTCTTCTTAGGTGTAAGTGTGTGCATGCATGGTTGTTTGTCCTGTCTGTCTCTGTGTTGCCCTGCAATGGACTGGCAACCTGTCCTGGGTGATCCCACCTCTCACCCGTTGACCGCTGGAGATAGGCACCAGGAATGGACAGATATGTAAAACATTTTGAACTGAACCGCTGTTTGTCATCAGTAAGATTCTGCTAGATTAGTTTGTTGTGTATTGGCATCATATGATTACTTTGAGATTGAACAGGAAA
>NW_015117830.1:13311-13618 GCF_001443285.1 Poecilia latipinna
TCAAATTATTAAAATAAAATAGTCAGTAGCTTTCATATGTAACCAGGATGGATATTTTTTACTGTTGCATTTGAAGGACTTTGCTTAAATTGAGTTTTAATTCTAATTATTTTTTCATCTGCTTACTTAGTGCACAAGTTAATGCATCAAAACTTCAAATTATTGTTGCTGATTGAATCAGAAGCTGTTCATTTATTTCAAAAAGTGCTTCAACTACAATTCATGTTGATGTGAAACAGCAACATTTACTCAAGTACAACTGTTTGTTCTACTAAAATGTTTAAATGTTTTGTGGCAATGTAATGAG
>NW_015117831.1:0-7677 GCF_001443285.1 Poecilia latipinna
CGATCGATCGATCGATGTATTGGGGACCCCCGGGCTACAGCATGGGTGCTGGGTTTAGTGTGGATGTGCACATTGATCCTCTGATTTTTTATTTTCTCTGTGAAGAAGTTGATAATTCACTGCAGGCTGTTAGAGACACAGGAGGGTTTGTGATCCTATCAGCTGCTGCTAATAAAACTCCTGCATTGATCACGTTTTTATGATTTCCTCCCAGTGAGAAACCATAACTTCAGCCTGTCTATAGATTTCCTAATAAACATGAAGTTGAGTTTTTACGTGCAGCCCTGCAGTCCTTCATGTCTCACTGTTGGAGCGTTTCTCCAGATTTCTTCCTACCAGACTCGATCTTCACTGCAACAGGAGAAATGGATCAGTGAACATGATCTACCAGCTGCTCAAAGTAAAAGCTCTTCAATTAAGATTGAAGGTGTTAATATTCCCAAATCCAATTTTCCCAGAAAACCTTACAGCTTAGTGAAACATTGCAGCATCCCTGCTGCTCTTACCTTTTTTATTCTGCAGGTGTGGAGAAAAGTGGCATCGCTGCTGAATGAACCCAGACCTCCTCAGGATTCATCTCAGACTTTCCCATGTTCTCTGGATATTGTGAGTCTGGAGGAAAACTTTGTTTCTTCCGTCTCTACATGGCAGGGACATCCTTAGTGTATTAAAATACACTAAAAATATGATTTCAGCTCCCAGAAAGTCTGGAGCTGCGGAGATATGCGTTAGACACCCAGGAGTCTCTGTTCCCTCCTCTAGTTGAGCAAAAGGTTCCCACTTCACTCTGAGATTTAAACTTGGCCAATTTTTCAAACCTGAGACGACTAATGTGACAATAAAAAAAAATCTTTGGTATTAAAGGTTTGGAGCAACAGACTGATTTCTAACATCCGGTTGTCTTGAACATTTGATGAAGACTAAGAAAACTGCCACATATTTAGTTTTTTATATAAAGTTAGCATCAGAGCTCACTGCTGTCAGGTGGGTTCAAGCCAGTCTGTTCAGTAATTGGAAAATATTTAAATTTAGTCATTTAATCTGCGCCAAGAGGAAACGGCGACTCAAAACTGAAAAACACAAAACTGATTAAATATAATTTCATTACTGTGAAAACATGTAAAAATACATATTTATGTAAATGTGAATAAATAAAATGTGAATGTTCTCATCCCTTTATGTTTGTGTTCATGTTTTTACATTAATGTAGGGATAAAATAAACTCAATCACATGGAGCCGACTCATTTCTGACCTTTGACCCTTTGGCAGCTGTTAGGCAGTAGGAACAGACGTGTGTGTCCTGAAACGCTTCAGGTCGCTGCAGGTCTGAGGAAGAGGAGGAAGAAGCCATCATGTTTAACCTGAAACTGAGTTTCTCATCTGCTGAGCCGTTTCCATGACGATGCATCTGTTTAGGCAAAATTTAAACTCGGCAGCAACTCTTCATTTTAAAACACTAAACTGTTAAAGTCTGTTTCCGTCAGGACCATCCGGCCAATCACAGAGCAGCACTGTTCAAAACACTCCAGCTTCACAAACTGTTGGAAAACTTAATCAGAACCAAAGACATTCTGCAGCATCTCGGACACCAGAACCAGAACCAGACAGACTCTGAAGAAGAACAGAAACAAGTTTATTATATTCTACCATTAAAACAAAAATCTGATCAATGAATCAGAAAAACTATCATGTTCCTCGGCCCAAACTGAACCAGAACCAAGCCTGGTTCTGTTTGGAGACAGAAACGGGTCCATACCGTCACAACAGAACTAAGGAACAGCTTTAGACTGAAGGACGTTTTCTCATTTTAAAGCAGAATGCTTCAAATGTAATGGCTGATGCTTTTATTTTGGAATGAAGCTTTTCCTGCAGGAAACATAATCTGGAGTCACGTTTGTCCTCAGAGGTCAGCAGCTTCACATTGGTTACAAACAAAAGGAAAAACAGACGTAAACAGACAGTGGGATCAGCCAATCACAGCACAGCATGGCCACTGACATCAGAGCAGGATGATGAGGTCGAAGCTGCAAATGTCTGAGGCGGCGATGAAGACGACAGTCTGGAACCGAATCGTCAGTCAGACTTCTTGTCGCTGCTCGCCTGCAGTCAGAGAGCAGGGCAAAGACACCGTTACATGGGAGGTCAGATTCTCTGTGATTTAAGGCGGTCTAACGGACTTAAGCGGTTAGATCGCCTTAAGTCCGTTAGACCGCCTTCCTGTTACCTCCTGGATTAAGGCGGTCTAACGGACTTAAGGCGGTCCCTCGATGCTGCCGCTGACTGGAGGAACTCGCCTGCAGCTTGCTGTGCTCCTGCAGCAGCCGGTCGTACTCCACCGTCAGGTTCTCAGCCTGTTTCTTCATCGCACTCACGTCGCTCTCTGATTTCTGCAGAGCTGCATCAGAACATCAGAGGTCAGATTAAACCTTAAAGCTTCTTCAGCTCTCATGTAACCTCCTGACCTTTCTTGGTGTCCTGCAGCTCCTCCTTCAGGGTTTTCAGCTCCTCCTTCAGAGCCTTGTTCTCCTCCTGGATTCCCACTCCTTTCTTTCCGGCTTCTGGAAGGTTTATTCTAGCCTCACGCAGTTTCTGAGGAAAACATGGAAACACAAACTTTAAAGTCCTGACTGACCCGAATGTTACACCGTTCACTCTGATTTATCCAGAAACTAACATCAGCTGCTTCTCTGACTTCCTGTTACCTCCTGGATTAAACCATAATCTGTTTAATCTGGCCCGACTCCGCCCACTCAGACCTGCACTTTTTGATTGGCTTGTTATGATGATGTCATCTGGGACCAAACAGGCTGGATCGCACTAACTGGACTGAGTAGCTGAAAGTATTTCAGGACTTCCAGCTGTGACCTTTGCCCTCCAGCTGACCTGAGCGACGCTGTGATCTGAACTCCATCCATGTAAGAAGCTCAAACGTTTCTGTGAGAAGGAAGCCGCTTCCATCACCCGTTCTACGTTCAGAAATTAGCGTTGATGGAAACCCGGCAGCAGCAGCTGTTCAGAACCAGGCGGTCGACATGTTGGCAGCAACACGCCGACCTGCAGCATCGGCGGTGCCGATCCGGCTCAGACGACCCGTAGAACCAGAGAGGAGGAAAAGGGGGCCGTCACCTCCTTCAGCGCCTCGTTCTCCTCCATGAAGTTCTGTGCCGCGGTGCTGGCGCCCTCCGCCTGCTTCCTGAACGCCTCGTTGGACGCCATGAGGGTGGCCTGCTGTGACAGCAGCGTGGCGAGGCGCCGCAGCAGCCTGCAGCACAAACACACCAACACAATCAGTCAGCGACATGAACTCTCCTGGGATCAGGACACACACACACACACACACACACACACAGTGTGCTGAAGGTGATGATGTCAGAGTGAGTAACAGGAAGGGAGCAGCAGGTGAGGACGCCGATGTTTCTAATAACTTGACTCATCTGGAGGAGGCAGCACAGTGCTCATGTTGGGAGTATGTAAATTTGTGGTCTCTGCAGTGCAACAGCTGCGTGGAGTCAGCAGGAGGCGGCCATGTTGTCATGTGACCCAGGAACACATGCAGCTTGTAAATATCTGCCTGCTGATGCATTCAGGAGCTTTCAGGCAGCTGCAGCTATTTGTGGCAGGTTTCTGCTCCACAACGCCAAGATGCTGCGACGCCGCTGGGGCCCCGACGCCGCTGGGGCCCCGACGCCGCTGATCCGCTGCCACCATTTCCAGAGAAGCGAGTCCCAGCTGCTCAGCTGGATGTCCTAACAGAGCGCCAGCTCTGACCCGACTCCCCACATGGTTCTGGTCTGACTGTAAAGGACCAGTTGCTCCCAGTCTAATGAAGATTCTCGATGTTCATCTGAAGATTTTTCAGCATCAGAAACTTCCAGTGAAACATTAAAACTGAATGTTGGCTACAGTGACTCCGTGGCCTTTCCCTCCAGTCTGGGACCAGCACTGGGAACACTGGGACTACTTTCCGCGGCGGATGAATTGCTGTGAGGTTGGAACCTGGTCCAAACAGCAGAGCGGCTTCCTTCCAATCCTCCAAGCCGGGAAACCGATCGGGTTGTTGCGTCCAGAAGCGGAGCGGCAGAGAAAGGGCTTCCTCCGCTCCAAATATGGCCACCGATGACGTCACACCCCCAAAATACTCCCAGCAGCTGCGCCGGCTCCAGCCACACGTCTCCTCCTGACTCCCGGCGCAGGAGAACTTCCTCCCAGACTCAGGTTGCAGCAGCTGCAGGATCACATGCTGCAGCTGCTGCGACACAGCAGGCGGGCTGCTGCGACACAGCAGGCGGGCTGCTGCGACACAGCAGGCGGGCTGCTGCCACCCCCTGCTGGTAGGACACACGAACTACAAGGAGCAGCCCAGGCTGATGGTCAGAGTGTGTGTGTGTGTGTGTGTGTGTGTGTGTCTCACAGGCAGAGCAGCAGGGCGAAGCCGGCGATGTACTCGTTCCTCTGCGCTCTGAACAGTTTCATGTGGATGTGTTCGATGGCCGTCGGGTTGTTGGTCACGTCCACCTTGTCCGTCAGGCTGTACTTCCTCGCCTCGCGGAACGCATCTGGACACACACACACCGTTACCATGGCAACAGACCGGAGGCCTACCGGGTCGGGACCGTTCAGGCCGACGTACCTATGAGGAGGAAGACGAGGATGGCGATGGCCACCATGAACCAGGTGTTCCCATAGAGCGCCACAGTCTGCACCAGCCGGGACTTGAAGATCCGACTCCACCTGAACACACCAGGAGGGAGAACTGGGTCAGAATCGGGTCAGGACTGGGGTGAGTCCAGTTCCTGGTTCAGAAAGCAAGGTTAACTAACTGAGATTCTCAGGGTTTCAGTTTCAGACCAGGAGAAACGAACTCAGGATAACTGAACTCTGAGTCCAGAGTACAGGAAGCCTCGACCAATGGCATGCAGGTATTGCGATTCACCATGACAACGGCACAAAAGAAACCCGAAATAGTCGGGTTCCAGCAACCCGGGTTGCTGATGTGCTCAATAGTACTGAAGTCACAATAAATGATCTTCACAGTCTGGACTCGTCGTCCAGAACCAGAATTATTTTATCAGATCCTTTTTCTCTCTGGTAGCTTCTAGATCAGGGGTGCCCAATACGTCGATCGATCGGAAAGGTTCTGAGTCGATCTCAGCAGGTGACAATCTGATCGCCACCAGGAAGCTGAGAGCAGCACTTCCTCTTCTGACGGGCTTATCAAAAATATTCACCAAGATCCTAAACGTTTGTAGCTTCATTAAAAAAGAATAATTATAAAAAGTCAACGAAACATGTTAAAATTAATAATCTCAGTAATTATTGTTTCAACAAGGTGTTGCGCAATTCAGTGCGTTTCGGTCCCATTAACAGAAAAAAAAAAAAGAAAAAAGCGACTCAAAGACCGACTGAGAGCAGAGCAGGAGTTTAAATTAGCTACTCGACCACCACTGTGTCCATGAGAGGCTTATTAATAATCGAGGAATAAATATCAAGCCTGGAAACCTGATATGTAACGGACTGAATGTTGTGTTTTTAAAGTAATCTCTGCCACGATAATTATGTGAAATTAAATGAATTATGTCCCGACTTCAGAAGATTTGCCTTTACCTTTACTGGGCTCTCTGGTTCCTCCTATCAGTCTGTAGTTTCTCACATTTCAGTCATCAAACCAAAGTTCAGATCCACCATGACTGACTGACCTGCTGGCATCAGGTCTGAAACCAGCTTCTGACTGAGAAACCAGTAACCTGCTCCCAGTGTCAGAATCTCACTGAGGAAGAAACTGGATCAGGTTTTCTGTCACTTTATTATTTCTGCTATAACTGATGCATATTCGCATATAAAATATGTCAAAAGAGTTTAATTTGTAATTTTTATGTCTTTGTGTCATGAGGTAGATCTCAGGCGGCTGGTGAGAGAAAAAGTAGATCTTGGTCTCAAAAAGTTTGGACACCCTGTTCTAGATGCAGCAGGAGATCTAGGTGCAGCAGATCTAGGTGACTGACCTCTTGGGTGAGACGAAGGGAATGCAGAGCAGCAGGACGAGGAAGACCTCGGCGTAGAGGAAGGTGGCCACGGCCGTCCACTGGAGACTCATCTGGACTCCTGGACCGGAGAGAGACAGACCCATCAGAACCACAACAGAACCGCATCAGTCCAGTTGGTTCAGAACCATTCCTGATCTGATCCTCTCTGAGCTTCCATGTGGAGTCAGACCAGAACCCATTAGTCTGGTCCCAGTCATTCAGACCTAAACCTCCAGGTGAAAGGCCACCCCCAAGTGGAGTGGCCTAGTCAAAATCTGACCTGGAAAATCTCTGAGTCTGAATTCAATCAACTCAACAGGGCAGGGGTGGGGGGGGTCAAAGGTCATCCTCTGTGACCCTAGAGATCCTCTTAGTAGGTACAGGGTGTAAATACTGTAACAGATGAATCAAGGAGGCGCCTAGGGTGAATATTTCTTGTGGTTCTGGAGAACAGAACCCAGAATCTGGTTCGGTTCTCCAGGAATGTTCTAGGTCCGGTGGATCATTTCCCGGGAGGTGTGGCAGCCTGAAGGCTTCCTTCAGCTCCAGAACCAGCTACTAAGCTGTTCTGATCCAGAACCCCGCGGTAACAAGAACCCGGACTGGTTCCCTTAAGAAGCTTTAAACTGGATCCGGCACAGTCTATTTCCTGAAAACTAAAGTCAAACTGTCGAGTGACTCCGTCTATTTGCCGGATCCGGAAATCTTGACAATATTGGACCGGGTAATATTACCTTCAGCCCTCCTTCAGCATCCTTGACTCACCTTACAGCACAGAACCGGGACAAGAACCGGGAATCAGAGAGGAAACAGACGGACCGCTGGCTACTCTGTTAGCTTAGCCTGCTCTGTCGAGTACTTCCTGGCACATTTATGCCAGCTCACCCTGGGCGCTGATTGGACAAACTGAGAAAATGGGCGGGTCATAAAAAAACCCCCATTGCAAGTCATTTTATTAGCTTGTTTTAAATTAACAAGTTTAATTTAAAATATAAATGAACGTAGATTAAATTAAATTATCTTTTATCATTAAAACTATGGTTTGGTTCTGGCCCAGTTTGGCGAACTGGGTCAGTACCGCCGGTTGTCAAACGGTCCACTAAGACTACGTGTTACCAGCAGCTTCCTGTTTGTTGGTTCCTTCAACCACCAGCAGAGGGAGACACTAACTACAGAGAGCATCCCCGCCATCCCCGCTTGACCAGAGATGAGCTTAACAACAGCGATGTCTCACTCGGACACATTTATCATAAATCAAAACCCCTCATCATGCTGGTCGGACTGGTTCTTGGCAGTCCAGCAACCCCAGTAAAACCATCCAACGCTGTCAACTTTTCAAACTGTTTTAATTTGATTTGTGCTTCCATGTTCTCCTCAGCTGATGGTGACTTTAGCAGGTGAGGTCACCTGTCGTCATTTAATATTTTAATCTTCTGATTTTGCTGTCGTCATGACAAACAAGAGGACTAAACTGATAAATGTGTTCAACTAATAACCCTCCTACAGTTTCATCAGGTGTCACAAAATGACCAATTTTTAAATAATTTTAGACCACTTTAACTAGGGTTGCCACCAGCCCCGTGCAGAGGCCACTAAAGGGGCAGGTGCTCAAAAAAAAAAGGGCACATCTCACCGCATTCTAGGACAGAATAT
>NW_015117831.1:9608-13580 GCF_001443285.1 Poecilia latipinna
TTTTAGCCTGGTGCGGCTTATAGTGAGGTGTGCTCTATAGTCCGGAAAATAGGTATATATTTTATTTAAAATGTGCTTTCAGGGCACATAAGGTCACCTCACAAAAATAAAAATAATCCAAAATAAAGAGTAAAGCTGTCCAGGTCCGACCTGCTGCAGCAGAGCCTCCAGGTCCGACCTGCTGCAGCAGCAGAGCCTCCAGGTCCAACCTGCTGCTGCAGCAGAGCCTCCAGGTCCAACCTGCTGCTGCAGCAGAGCCTCCAGGTCTGACCTGCTGCAGCAGAGCCTCCAGGTCCGACCTGCTGCTGCAGCAGAGCCTCCAGGTCCGACCTGCTGCAGCAGCAGAGCCTCCAGGTCCGACCTGCTGCAGCAGAGCCTCCAGCCGGTCTACAGACCAGAGAGGTTCTGAATGTGGACGTTTGTTCTGCAGACAGGAATCAGCAGCAGGAGCTGCATTCACAGAGTAGAGATGCTTTCTGTCCATAAGGCGCTTTCACAAAGCGGGCGGCTCCACTGGAGGACGGCTGCAGCTGGACCGGTACCGCTGGTACCGCTCTAAGTTCTGCTCAGAGCTCCAGGATGAATCTAAACGCTGATCGACCATCAGATGGATCTGATCTGTGATCAATCCTCCTCTGAATCCCTCAGATGTTCTCCATCAGAGCCAAAGCTCCTCAGGCAGCGGCTCACCTGGATCAGCTGCTGATGGACCTGATCGTCTCCTGATCAGAACCGAACCTGGTGGATCCATCTGCTGATCAGCCTGTTTTCTCTCCAGTCAGAATGAAATGAGCCTCAGATGCTTTCAGACGATGAGTTACAGCTTCATGAGACAAACTGAGGAAGTTATTATTCACGTCAGAGTGAAGTTTTACCTTCCTTTAGTTTCTTTATTTTTCAGGTTATTGTCTGAGGATAAATGTGGTTCAGTTTCATCACTTAAACAATAAAGTATTAAAATCATGATAATCATCAGGTTTGATGCTTCCTGCTCTAAACAGCTGAATGTCGTCAGGTTTCAGTGGATTTAGGTGACTTTTGACCTGGCTGCTGCACATTTTCACGCCAGGGAAAAAATGTGCGTATATTTATGCAAACTTTGACACAAAGTTCATTTTTATACATGCCGACTTGTGTGTAAAATATGGCGCCGCACATTTTTTGAGCGTACAAATGATTTATACATGAGGCCCTGGACAGCCTGTCGGGTTGTGAGGCCTCAGCCAACTACCCCCGTGATGGATGGTTGTAACTGAAACTGTAATTTCGTTGTCTTTCTGACAATGGCAATAAATTCTTCTGATTCTGATTCTGATTACTGCGAGGGAATGCAAAAGAAAAAAAAAAAAAACCTCTGCATGTCCCTTAAGGGGATCCGTAGGCTCGAACTGGCGAGCTGAAAACAACATAACATTATTAGGTTTTGCTAAGAATCATATGATCAGTTGGGTTAAAACGGTTCCTTCTGTAAATAGCAATGGTACATTTTATCTTGTATTTCCTAAATACTCAAAGATGCTTTAAAGAAGTACAACAGCATAAAATCAAGCAATGCAGCATAACAGAAAGATACACTGAGCTTAAATCAGTCTTTTGCTTAGCTGCACCTTTTTGGTCAGCTAAATGGCGCCGCACATTTAGCGGCGCCATTTAGCCATTTCATTTTTGAAAACTTTTATTTTGAAAGACTCCACCGGAACCCCTCTCTTTACCGCCGTTACTCTGACTGTGATGCAGAGTTGTGAAGAGGCGTAACCAGAAACAAACTGGGAGAACTCAGGACTTCAGTCGTTATCCCCGAACACGTTTATCGAATTACAGACTGGACCTTCTCGGTTACTTTTCCTCCGTGTCGGAGGTGCGTGGACGGTCCCGGGAAACTGTAGATGTTTCGGGTCTGACGCAGACCGAGAGGCGGGGGGCTAAGCTAACAGCTCATTACTGGAGCAGATTGTAGTCTTTGCTAGGCTAGGCTGAGCTAAGCTAGGCTAATAGCTCCTTGCTAGAGCAGCGGGAAGGCTAGGCTATACTAACAGCTTCTGTTTTGACTGAACCTTGAACTTGCGGAAACTTTTATAAAAGCAGTAGGAGCTTGATTTTTAAGATATTCGTTTTCAGTTTCTGAGAAGATAAAATAATTTATTTTGCTTTGGTTTTGCGGTGGAAGCAGTTGTCTTATCGTGATAGCAGGCTTTGTCAGCCGGAGCGCGGATTCGTCCAGGACCACCGCAGGTGAGCCCTGCTGGGCTTGGTGATCTCAGAAGGACTCGCTGACAGCGGTGCTGCTTTCTCTGGACGCTGTGCCCCCCAGAGGATAGTTGGCATGGAGGCTGTGGAGCCCCACCGCGGCAACTCGGAGCGGTTACATAACGCCAGCAGGTCGGCAGAGAAGCGGCTGAACGTCTCCTCCTCCTCCGCCTCCTCTTCAGCTCCACTGTGACACTTCTGCACGCAAACAGACCCACAACAGCAGCAGCAGCGACACGACGCCGACAGCCGCAGCATGGAGGCGGTGTGACTGCTGGCAGGCTGAACCCGCTCAGAAGATGGAGTCCAACCCGCTGATTAACGGTGAGCGCTGCTGTGGGTGTGCAGGTAGCAACAGGTGAGCCGCTGAGGCCTGCAGCTTCAGGTGGCTCTGTGTCCGTCTGCTAGTGATGCTGGGCCGGTCAGAAAGCGCCTCAACCTGCGTTAAGCTGCGTGGATTAAAGACGAGCCTGAAGCCTGGACTAAGTGGTGAAAATGCTTTAACCTGCTTTAAATAAAGGAGAACACAGCATTTCTCCAGTTAATGCAGATGGAGTCAAATTTCTTCACAACCCAAAGTTGATTCTGGTTGATCAAGATTGATTTTCTGTGTTTAAAAAGTAAAGTATTGGTGTTTCAACCACATGCAGCAGCTTCCTTTCTGCCTGAACAAAAACACATTAATGAACGTTCATTTTCTCATTGTGCTGTGATTGGTCGCTCAGTGTGTGTCTCCAGGTTATTATTGTAATTATCCTGATTAGCTTGAGGAGGAAGAGGATGTCCTCTTCCTCTTGTTGTTGATAAGCAAACTCATGTCTGTGATGCAATATTGGTATGTTACCATGGCGACACTGATGCACTCATCATGTTGTGAGATGAGATGTTTCTGATGGCAGGAGAGGTGCCGGCAGGCCTGGTTCTGGTCCGAATATGGACCCTGTTCTCCACTGGTTCTCTCATGGTCTGAGCAGCGAGTCGAGTCAGCCCAAGTACTGAGTAACTGATCATAACACCTAATTTAATAATCACAATGTGTCCTCAAACAGGGCTCCAAAAGTATAAAAGTTATGTGAAAATTCTGGTACTGTAAAGAGTATTACTAAAATATTTATATACATAAGGAGATGGGTTTGGAGGCTGGTTCTAGACAAATTTACCATGAGGGCCAGGGTAGTCAATGTTTTTTCATGGCGACACTTAAAAAAACAAAGAAACAAAAAAACCAGCAATATTTCATAATTTCATATAAGTGAGCCAAAGAGCCACTTGTGTCTCCAGAAATCCAGGTTGCAGATCCCTGGCAGATGGAAAGGGTGATCCTATCTCCTTACAGCAGCTAAAAGTGCAGCACTATAATTTTTAATTTTTTGTTAAAGTAAAAGTGGGAAGGGTAAAAAAAATTCACCACTGAATATTAACATTAGACATTTATTTAGTATAATTTCTTCAGTTCCCTGGTGGCCCCCATCTAGATCCGGCCCTGGGCTGCAGGTCTGTGTCTGACATTAGTAATACTAAATGATCACTGAACACTGAATTAATATGTCAGCATTTCTTAATAAAACAAACAGAAAGCCCTAACAAATCTTTTTAAAGTAGGAAATATTGATGTATTTACTGTTAATCTCTCGGTATGATTTGTTCTCTAAATGGCCAATTTCCTATTATTCTGGCTGATACGACTATACATTAAATAAGCAAATAATTGATTATCTGATAATC
>NW_015117832.1:0-5333 GCF_001443285.1 Poecilia latipinna
ACAATTTAATTTTTATCATGACATTATGGAAAATAATGAACTTTATCACAATATTCTAATTTTATGACCAGCACCTGTATATGCAGTTTATTTACTGTTTCTGGCTTCCTATAGTTCAGTCTTTTCGGCCCTCTAGTCATTAGTCCACATTGCATCACCACTGGCCTGTTGATTTTTATTCACTACAGGAAAACTGGTTTGTGTCACGAAAATGATGAGGGATGGTTATAAATTTAATTTCTTCTTGATAGACCAACAACTATCAAGTGAACCATAAATTATAATGTCAGAAAATAAAAACAGAATTTTAACTTAAATATGTTATAAGTTAAAAACTCATAATTTCATTGCTTATTTTTAATTTAATTTACAGGAAAACAGAAATGATGTTACAGAAATAACAGAATAAGAAGAGATCCAAACACAGATGGCATATATGAACATTAGGATTTTTATTATTAAAATAAAAATTAGAAACATCTTTAATTGTACAAAAAAAATCATCAGAAATAATTTAAGTAATTTTTAACTATTCACAAATATAATCTCAAGGCACTTATCCAGTTTAGGTTTCCCTTTTTTACATCAATCCAGTTCAAAGATAATGCATATTATTAAACAATACAGCACAATTTGTTATTCATTGGACAATAATTTTTAAAAATGTCCACCTAAAAACATCCATCCATTCCATTTCCTCTTGTACAAGCATGTGGCAACAGTGGAGAGGAACAACTCCCACTTAACCAGGCTTAGTATGAGCAGCAAACTGAGGGCTGGGACAAAAACACAAAATGACAAAACCCCAAACCAAGGTGTAACTCTTTACATTTGAAAGCCCAACCAAAAATTATTTCTGCCATTAATTATTTTTCATTCTGTATAAAAATATGCAAGGCAGTAAAATTACTGCTGTTTGCAGGATATTGATAAAGTAGATGAAACACCTTTTCATGTTGTATTTTTGTTGTCATGACAACAGCATTAGGAGATAAACATAATTTATTTCACTTAATGTTGGTTTGAGTTTTTTTAAACTCAATGAACTGAAAAACTTCTCCTGTAGTGCAAATATGAACTGAAGTATGTAGATTCATGTTTTGGTGTTTGGACACCAGATGGCGCTAGTTTAACATCATAGTTTTATTTGACAGGGTTTAGATTATCTCAGCTCTGAATGTGATTCATGACTGCAGAGACCAGACTGACCTCAGTCTGATTCAGAGTGAAGACATGAAGGTGTTAATATTGATATAAACTCTCTAAAGGTACCAGGACGTCCAGATAAAAGCTTTTGACTTCAAGTATGTGAGTTTGACATGAAACTAAAACAACTGATGAGTTTGACGCAGAACAATAAATCTGTCATCATGCAGCAGCAAACAAAGTAAAGAATTGAATCTTCTGCAGAGATCAGGTTTTGTTTTTTATTTTGTTGCTTGTTATTTGAGCCATGTTTTTACTTAGTTTTTTTTCTCTTCATTGTTATTCATGTTTAGATTCCTTGTGTGTTAGAGACAGAAACTCAGTGCAGAGGTCTGTTGATAGATCTATGAAGATGCTGTCAGGTATTGTTAGTTTATCTCTAATTTTAAACACATGTAGCATAATAATAGTGCCGTGTTAAAGTAAAGACCATCACAGTGAGTTTATTTAAAAAGCAGTTGCTGCTTTGCTCTGATGAAAATCAGAAACACGTGACAACAAAATAAGCAAGAACATAATAAAAATAGAAAATACTACATGCAAAAGTTTGAAAGAGAAAGATAATAAGTCCTAAAAACATGTTTTAAATTTCCATAAACAACGTAGAAATAGATAACGTTTTTAAGGTGTCATGTTTTTTATTGCTTTGTTGTACAGTCATGGCCAAAAGTTTTGAGAATGATTCAAATGTTAATATTTACAAAGTCTACTGCTTCAGTTTTTATAATGGCAATTTGCATATACTCCAGAATGTTATAAAGAGTGATCAGCTTAACAGCAATTAATTGCAAAAGTCAATATTTGCCTTGAAAATTAACTTTATCCCCCAAAACACATTTCAACTTTATTGCAGCCCTGCCTTAAAAGGACCAGCTAACATCGTTTCAGTGATTGCTCCATTAACACAGGTTTGGGTATTGAGGACAGGGCTGGAGATCAATCTGTCATGATTAAGTAAGAATGACACCACTGGACACTTTAAAAAGAGGCTGGTGCTTGGCATCATTGTTTCTCTTCTGTGAACCATGGTTATCTCTAAAGAAACACGTGCAGTCATCATTCCACTGCACAAAAATGGCCTATCAGGGAAGAATATCGCAGCTAGAAAGATTGGACTTCAGTCAACCATCTATTGCATCATCAAGAACTTTAAGGAGAGAGGCTCCATTGTTGCCAAAAAGGCTCCACACAGCCATGAATAAAGAATGGTACCAGAATGTCCTCCGAGAGCAACTTCTCCCAACCGTCCAAGAGCAGTTTGGTGATGAACAATGCCTTTCCCAGCATGATGGAGCACCTTGCCATAAAGCAAAGATGATGACTAACTGGCTCAGGGAACAAAACATAGATTTTGGGTCCATGGCCTGGAAACTCCCCAGATCTTAATCCCATTGAAAACTTGTGGTCAATCATCAAGAGACGGGTGGACAAACAAAAACCTAGGAATTCTGACAAAATGCAAGCATTGATTGTGCAAGAATGGACTGCTATCAGTCAGGATTTGGTCCAGAAGTTGATTGAGAGCATGCCAGTGTCATAATGGGTGGTGGTTGAAGTGAGGAAAGGATGCTGAGACCCAGGTAAGATGAAGATGATGGAGATTTAATGACAATATTGCTCATAAAAACAGTCCAGGACAGGCAGCACAGCAGGAGATAAGCGCACAGCTAAATACCGGTAGCTCTGAAAACAAAGACTGAGAACTGGAGCTGACGCCGACACAGGACTTAACCAGTACAACTGTGACGACAGACAGACTGACGCAGACAACATGCGTTGACAATAGACAAGGACCCAACAAGAGACAAAGACAACAGGTGGACTTAAATACACACGGGGGTAATCAAGGGAACGAGAAACACCTGGGAATAATCAACGGGGATGACACAGAGACTCACAGGAAGGAACTGAACACAGAAAACTCTAAAAATAAATACACAGAAACATGGATCATGACAGCCAGGGAGAATTGCAAAGGTCCTGAAGAAGAGGGGTCAACACTGCAAATATTGACTTGCTGTATTAACTCATACTAACTGTCAATAAAAGCTTTTGTTACTCATAATATGATTGCAATTGTATTTCTGTATGTGATGAAAACATCTGACATACACACATGAAAACCAGAGGACAGCAGATTATGTGAAAATATAATATTTGTGTCATTCTCAAAACTTTTGGCCATGACTATTTGTTGATTTAAACATAAGAAAAAAATGTCAGCGACTCTTTTAGCACTGACTAAAAGAATCAACAGTCTGAGCTGAGATTAGCTCCATAAAATAACTAATTTAAGTTTTAAAGGCGACTGAAGAGTAAACTGACTGCTGCTCTGATGGACTTCCTTTGGTGGCAGCTGAGGAAACCTTTGACCCTGATGAAGAAAAAACAGAAATTCATTAGAAAACTGCAAGTAAGTGGAAGATTTTAGTGCAGCTTTCTTTTGGAAAGTTTATCAGCTTTTGGCATCAATTATTTCTGATGCAGTTGAAGCTGTTTGTGTTTTTATTGCCAGTATTTGTGAAGAAATGGATGCAGAGTTAGAGACAGTTCATTCAGTGAAACAGCAGCTTTGTTTTTCTGTTTAATGTCAGGTTGATTTCTATTGTTGTCTATCTGAGCCCCGTGTTGCAACCTGTGGTTTGATGTTGTGCTTTTTAACTGATGAGGTAAAATTACTCCTGGTGCGATCGATACATGTGTCTGAAAATAATTCTTGTCAAAGTTAGCCTGTGAAACTGAGCTAATGTCACGGTGTCTGCACCGCACATCTGCTTAGGCAATAAGCAATAACCTTTCTTCTTTATCTCAATGGTTCGTTCGCAACGTCTCCACATGCACATAAAAACATAGACATACAGGAACTGAACATCATGTCTTTAATAAAATTACAGAAAAAAACACAAACTCTCACCTTTCCTCTTCCTGGGTTTGTTAACAAAGGCATAAATTGTGTCCTTTGGATCATATTTGTGCAATTTCATTTTTCATGTCTGCAATTAAAAGAGGGGAGAAAAAATGTATATCTTGTCAATTTTAATAAAGGTTATTTATGAAACTGATAATCTGTCCGTGTTGTAGTTAAAATGATAAAAATACAGAGAATACAAATAATCTCAAGAGGTGAGTTAGCAGTACCCAGTGATGGTACAGACACTTTGAAGAAGTAACTTTAACCGGATTACTAATTACTTGATTTGGAAAGTAACTAAGTTACATTAAAAGTAACTTTTTGTAGTTACCGTATTTTCCGCACTATAAGGCGCACCTAAAAACCTTCAATTTCCTCAAAAGCCGACAGTGCGCCTTATACATGGACCAATATTGAGCCACAACAGGTCTAGCCACTACGGTAAGCAGCCGCCGACTTCATTTTCCCCCGTAGAAGAAGAAGCGCGCGGTGCATGCTGGGATAGTTGTCAGCATGCTGGTTTGTTAATAAAGTTTGTTAATACATTTAAAGCCAGGGGCGGAGGGGCGCGGCGGCAGCGTGTCGATTGGTCTTTGTTACCCAGAAAGCAGTTGGGCACAATATTGCAAACACCAACACCGTGAGTGAAACAATGACTGGGGCAGCCTACTATATAAAGTACTCAGGACTTCTTCTTTACAAATTTGGATGTGTAATGGAGTACAGGACAAGTTGGCAACCTAAACTGAAGCATCTATTCTATGTATCTTATAATGCGGTGAGCCTTATATATGAAGAACGTTTTAAAATAGGCCATTCATTGAGAGTGCACCTTATAGTGTGGAAAATATGGTACTTTCAGCTGCTATCACCAACTCTCCACCACCTGAAAATTACTTTGATCTTTTCCGATATTTAATTGCAAACTATTAAATAATAGTAATAATACTATAATAGTAACATCAACAATGTGTCTCCAGGTTGAACTGAAGGGGAGATTGTTTAATGGTTAAAACAGTACAAAAAAGACTAGTAATTTTCCCATGTTTTTTTATGTTTCACTGATGTCTGGAATGTTTTGGAAATGTAAATATGCTAAGGTCCTGGCTCCCAGTTGCAAAATTTTTTTTAAAAATTCAATTTTTAATCGACCTGACCCAGAACTTTGTCATCACCATCTGACAAAAATAAATAAAAAATAATTTTTAATGATCCT
>NW_015117832.1:9006-13561 GCF_001443285.1 Poecilia latipinna
CAGCTTTACTCAACTCAGTCGGTTAGTGTTAAGAAATTCTAAAATAGGTTAACTTTGGAAAAAGTTTGTCTCTCTCTCTTCCTCTGGATCCCAGGTCCTCTCGGCGAGCCACGTGTAGCCGCAAGGAAAACAACAATGCGTGTTGACGTCACAGAATTACAGAGTTTAATCCAATATAAGACAATGCATAAACTTACACAGAAACTGCAGAACAACGGAGACATACATTCATTTACCTGACATAAATGGAAAGAAGAAGAAAAGCAAAGACGTCTTTGGAGAGTTGCAAGAGCAAATCTAATTTGTTACTTCTGTGTAGAAAGTTTTATAGTAAATGTGTATTCTTATCTTTAATTTATTCAAATAAGGTGCAGATGACTCAGCTTTACCCAGATTGTGATACCAAAATATGTAATCATCACCTTTAAAATCGTCCGTAAAGCAGTAGTACAAGTAAATTTATGAAACAAAACATGAACTGTTGAGAAAATAAATTTAAAATAAGCTAGTTTTAAAACTTAACATGTCTTGATCCAAATGGCCTAATTGTGGTTTTAAAATCAGTAACTTATTCTGGCCTATTGACCTTTGTTTTACTTGTAGTTCCAGCAGATGGTTTGCTAGGATCTTTTGAACTGCCTTTTGTCTGCACGGCAGGGGTTTAGGCTTCAGATAGAGGGTCAGAGATAGCTCCTGGATTGGATGAGCAAAGATACGCCTTATTTGAATAAATTAAAGAAAGGAAGATAAAACTTTCTACACAGAAGTAACAAATGAGATTTGCTCTTGCAACTCTCCAAAGACGTCTTTGCACGTCTTTGCTTTTCTTCTTCTTTCCATTTATGTCAGGTAAATGAATGTATGTCTCTGTTGTTCTGCAGTTTCTGTGTAAGTTTATGCATTGTCTTATATTGGATTAAACTCTGTAATTCTATGACGTCAACACGCATTGATGTTGTTTTCCTTGTGGCTACATGTGGCTCGCCGAGAGGACCTGGGATCCAGAGGAAGAGAGAGAGCCAGACTTTTTCCAAAGTTAACCAATTTAGATATTCTCTTCCTTAACAATACTTATACTTAATTGTCATAATATATAATTTTAGTATTTCTTTTATTGTTTTAAACTATTATAATGTATTGAGTTCTGCTCCTGGATGAGGGATTTTACAGGCATCATCCACCAACTACAATGTTTAACATAAAAAAAAAATATTCAGCAAACATCAGGAAAATATACATTGTTTTGCTCACATGACCCAGGTTAGTTTAGTCAGATATTTGAAAAAAATTATATTTTGTGTATATTTTATTCAAATTTTGTGCTTTATCCATAGGACCCATTTCATCCCTATTCTCAAGAATCACGGCCCTGTGTTTGCTGTCAGAGCTCAGAGCTCCTGCTGCGGCTCCACACAGATTAGTGACACTTAACTTAATATTAATGATTATAATGGTGTTTAGTTGTGCAACTTTACGGGAACGTGGCTGTTTTCACGTTTATCATTCTGTTCATATTAGCCTCTATATGTTTGCAGTTTTCTGGGGCGCAGCGCGGAGCTCGACGTCTTTCACAGGTAATATATTAACTTGACATTTACAAAGACGCAGCAGGACGATCATCCGGAACTTCACGTTCAAAAACAAGCCACAACTCATGAAATGTGCAAGTGACTTTAGAAAAACAAGCGACATAAACTAGAGATAGTTCCTGTTCTTCCAGCAATAAAACGCGCATCTCTCTCCTCCCTCCATTGTTTACGTTTCTGTCACGGAGATCAGCTGCTGATGTTGGACAGGAACGACGGTCAGTCAACGTAGAGGAAATAAAATTACAATACTAAAGCAAATAGTAACGCAAAGTGATTTGGATAAGTAACTTTAATCTGATGACTGGATTTGAAATAGCAACGCGTTAAATGACTAGTTACTGAAAAAAGTGGTCTGACGTCAGTAACGCATTACTTTGTAACACTTTACTGACGTCGTTGGCGGTACCTTTGCATTTCTTGTAGAGAATCAGTCCAACCATCCAGAACAACAGAGTGAAAATGGTTAAAAATCTCCAGGGGGAGGTAAGTAGGAGATTCGTCATGATGTTCGTCTCTTCATTAGATCCTGGAAAGAAGATTTAAGATTTCAGGTCAGTGAAGAATCTCTGGTGAATTCAGACACATTTAGCTGAAGGTTTAAAACTAGATGTTTATAGCACATATACTGAAAATGTGTTGGATGCCTGTGATTTTCATAACTTGTTTCATTTAGAGAACAAAAATACAGTTCACTGGTTTAGGTATCATATACAAACCTTCTTCTGCTGATGTGACAGCCAGCCAGCTCTCAGGAGACTCTCCAGCTCTGGAAATGGTGCATTTATAAAGTCCTTCATCTGACTTGGAGACGTTTCCGAGGGTCATACCGGTTTTATAGTTGGTGCTGAGATGGACGCCATCTTTGTAAAAATCACTTATGTGTGTCTTCTTTGTGTTCTTGTTAAAACAACGAAGAGTCACATCAGATCCTTCCTTCACTGGTCGAGCAGAAATATTGAGGATCACTGAACCAGCTGGTGGAAGAGAAACGGTTCAACATGTTGCTCTGCTGTTTCTGTGCTACAATAGAATTTTTACATAGTTGAAACATATTTGTTAATATTTGTACATGAAACGTTTACACAACCTTTTCATACTGCCTGGTTTCTACGCCTACAACCTGCAAAACTTAATAATAAAATTACATTTTAAGAGAGAAAAACAACAATTATTTTTAAAAATGATTGCATTAAGATGGGCATCATGTTATAACTGAACGTGAATTGCGCAGAACATTACATCAGGCTTTGAAATATGTGAAATCGTCATAAGTCTGAGCTATGAAGCAGGATTTAAGATAAACAAGGTCGGCTACATTTATGAAACTCTTCAGAATCTCCAGGTGTTTCCCACGATTTACAAAATATCAGTTTGACACTAAAGCAGGATTTCACATTATTAAAAGAACATTATGTACAGATTGATCATGATGATGATAAAAAACTATATTTTCAAGTCTAAACTTAGACGTGGATCTAATTTACAGCAGAGGGAATCATGATCATTTCCAAATAAAAGCAAATGTCACATAATATTCAGGCATCTGGAAGAAAACTGGATATAAAGAGGAACTTCAGCTGCTGGGGCAGCAGCTTCAGAAGGGAGGCCCAGACTTCCCTCTCCAGCCTCTTCCAGCTCCTCCAGGAACCCCAAGTCGTTCCCAGGCCCACAGAGAGACATCGTCCCTCCAGCGTGTCCTGGGTCTCCCCTCCTCCTGGTGGGACATGAACTCCTCACCAGGGAGGCGTCCAGGAGGCATCCTGACCAGATGCCTGAGCCTCAACTGGCTCCTCTCGACATGGAGGAGCAGCAGCTCTACTCTGAGTCCCTCCTGGGTGAGCGAGCTTCTCTCTCTAAGGGAGAGCCCAGCCACCCTGCGGAGGAAACCCATTTCTGCCGCTTGTATCCGTGATCTCGTTCTTTAAGTCATGACCCAAAGCTCATGACCATAGATGAGGGTGGGAACGTAGATCAACCAGTAAATCGAGAGCTTTGCTTTTTGACTCAGCTCTCTCTTCACCACGACGGACCGGTACAGCGCCCGCTTCACGGCAGACGCTGCCCCAATCCGCCTGTCGATCTCCCGCTCCCTTCTTCCCTCATTCATGAACAAGATCCCCAGATACTTAAACTCCTCCACTTGAGGCAGGACGACCCCCCTGACCCAGAGAAGGCTCTCTACCCTTTTCCAGCTCAAGACCTTGGCCTCGGATTTGGAGGCACTGAGCCTCATCCCGGCTGCTTCACACTCAGCTGCGAACTGCTCCAGCAAGAGCTGCAGATCATGTTCTGATGAAGCCAACATCAGTGGTCCCCAACCTTTTTATTACCGTGGACCGGTCAAGACTTGGAAATTTTGCTGAGGCCCGGAGGTAGGGGGGTGAACCGTCAGATAAGGCTTCTGCATGTTGGTGTTCCCACTAAATACTGAATATACCCAATTTGGGTCGTCTTGGCCCTTTTATCTCAGCCTGTGGGGTTTACCCTGACTGGGAACGAGAATACAACCTGCTGAATCAGAAAGCGCGGTGACGTAAGAACAGAGGGGAATCCCAAACAGCTGACATATCGCGCAACTAAGAGTCCGGTGGATATCGGAGATAATATGTGGAAATGTTTATTATTATATGTAAAGGTCATTATTATGTTTTTTCAGTTAAAATGTTAACTATGAAAAAACATAGTCGCCTCCAAATCATAGTGCAGCAAATAGAGCGGCTGCTCCGTCGTCTTTTATCCACCGCTTTTCTTTTTGTTACGTCAGGGGTCCCCAAACTACGGCCCGCGGGCCTGATCCGGCCCGCCTCCACATTTGGTCCGGCCCCCTGAACAATACCAGAGAGCATCCAGATTTTTTTTTCATTTATTGTATTTTCCGGTTTATATGTGGATTTTTCTTCAACCACCAGGGGGCTCTTTAGCAGGAATGTGTCCTGTAAAATGGGGGGTGTTTGTTTTGCATGGCT
>NW_015117833.1:0-8354 GCF_001443285.1 Poecilia latipinna
ACAATAACTGAGAAAATAGTTATTGTTATTAGGCTTCCCTGCCTTCTTCGTTTCTCCAGAAGTATTTCTGTAAAGCACAGCTTAAATACGCAAGATGATACAACTTGGTTTGAAACTACAAATCGACAATTCAGGATTATGATCATTAGTTTTAACTATATTTAAACTAATAATAATAATAACATTTGAAAGGGGCAGATGCAGCTTTTTTCTGTCTGTAGATTATCCTGAATTCACATCCAGTAGTTTTGACAGTGAAACATTTTTGAATTCTTCGCTGGGATCAGATTTCAGCTGCTGTTCAGTTCAGTGCTTTCTTTGCTACTTTCATTTCAAATGACACAACAAACAACAAATCTCTGTGACAGGCGTGTCAGATTCCCATAGCTACAATTAGAGCTTTCAATTAGAGGCTAAACAACATGATTTTATATATATATATATATATATATATATATATATATATATATATATATATATATAGTGGCTATATTTAAAAAAGATTGGTTGCTGGTTGATATTCCTGATAGCTTACTTATTTTATTTAGCCATTTTATTTTTGAACTGGGGTGAAAATAATGATTTCTATTTACCAGTAAGCTGAAAATACCAAGCTATAAGCAGTAACTTATTTTCCTATAAGATTCATTAGAGCAGGTTGCAATATTCAACCACTTTGCGTCAAGATTGAAGATGCTCTAGGATTTGGAAAACAGAAAATAATTGAAAAATAAAATAGGAAAAATACAATCTAGTCAAAATGACGACATTCCTCTAATAACAAATCACAAACTGTGCAAATCATGTCAATTGTGTGTGAACTAGATCTGGGTCAGTTAAAAACACATCAAATTTCAAAATCAAAGTTTTGGTGTTCAGCATTTATTTATTGTTTCGAGTCTGCACATCAAAAATGAAAACAATAATTAAATGCTAAACATTCCATCACTGCAACATCAATAGACGGCTAACAGACAAGATAATTAGAAGCAGGGCAAAGACTGTAAGTGAGTTTGTTTCTGAAGTTTTTGCTCCAGCAAATAAAAGGATACATAAAAATAAACCTACTTAGCTGATACAAAGTGTAGATTCCACAAAAAAAGAGAAAGTACTTAATTTATTGTTAAGAATTTAGTTGTTCTTCTTTTGAAAATTAATGGAAGCTGAATGCCTTTTTAGTCAAGGTCTGAATATTCCAGTTTTTACAGAACTAATATCACATCCTCTTGAAACTAATGTAACCTCTTTGATTATTAATACGAATGTTAGAAATCAACACATGAATATGTGGAACCACTATAAAAAGCTACGTCATATTGAGGATAATCTTTTAATGTTTTATGGCAATGTCTTAAATTCATCACATGTTTCAATATAAATTAATTGACCATAAATTTCCCCAGAATTTTATGTCCTGGTATCATTTAAAGGCTCTTTGAGATGATACTCCTCCCATGCGTTTGAAAGCTTTGCTAACCTCAGTCAAAGACAGGAAACAGTACCTGGATCTGTTCTGAGGTCCATTGGTCCAGGTTGACTGATTTCACTCTGGATATGTGTACTCCCAGGTTCCTGTGGATGCCTGCACACCGGATGCAGATGAAAACTCCCAGATTCCAGGATGCCCATCTTGGACCTGTTGAGGGCGGAAAACAGTGATAACGTGAGACGTTTCCAGAGGAACGACACCAACATGTTCGATCATGTTGAGGTCCCAGAACGGAAAGCAATAAAAATGTGTCCCAACAAGAAAACAAGTCAGGGTTTTCTAGGGAAGATGAGTCGGTGTTCATTAAAGCGGCGGGTGCAGGGAAGCAGCGGGGGAGCTTAGGTAGATTTACAGAAGTTAGCTCGCTACTTAGCAACTTAGTTTAGCTTAGGGGTAAGAAATGTCAGCTGACCAGTTTGAGCCGTTTAGCTTAGAAGAGCAACACAACGGTAAGGCGGTGCTGTTATTTCTCTGCCGATAGATTTAAAGGACTACACATTTTACACAAAACCAATAAAACACTGTGCGGAGTGAACGCCGCACCTTTCGCTTCGCAGTCGGCGCAGTACTTGTTGTCTTCCTCCCTCAGCATTTTGGACAGGATGGCCTGGTGCTGCTCGTTAAGTTTCTGGGCCTTCTCTCTCTCCGAGCGGGTCGTCATGTTCACTGCTTCAGCGGGGCTTGTTTCAGTGAAGCAATTGGTATTTTAATCAGTCGTCAGTGAAGAGAAGTTTTATGGTAAAATATCATAATCGGAGGTCTAAAAACCTCCGACTGGGAAATGAAGACACCCGGAACCGGAATCTCCTCTCCGCCCACAGGAATCCTAAAGCTGACGAGGCGGACTCATCGGATTGGATGAGCGTTCTGACGTCATCTGACGCAGTGCTTAGAGTGGCATACGTTTTGATTACTACGCTTTAAATTTTTAAGAACGTTTACATGGTTTCTAAATTATTACAGTAAATAATTTGTACAAGTTAGCTGCTGTCTGTTCCGTTGATTCTTGACACTAGGTTGACATTTTATACTCCACTATATTTATGTTTAGTAAAACAATAAAATTCTGGATAGTAATTATAATTACTATTGAGAATTTTCTGAACGCACCAATAAAAACACATACTAAGTATTTTTATTTGGAAATCAATTTAACTTTAGTGTTTTAAAATAAATGATCAGCAAATCAGTTTTAGATTAATCACCTGTAAGTAAAGCAGTTACCATTACTCACTGACCTTGATAACGCTTACAGGTGAAAAAGAATCCAAGATAAGAGTAAAAGCCTTTATAGTTGGTTTTTGAATCAAGCGAGTACTATAATGCATAAAATTTGTGTATAAAGCATCAATATTTAGTATCATTTGAGGCACACATTTGATTTGCTGCTTTTTCTGCCTCGGAAGTATAAGCTAGACTAAAAATGCATCTTGGAAATTACCTTCAGTGCTGTCTTTTAAATTTATATATACACACACATCAATGAAGTAATCTAGCAAAGCACATAAAAATGTGTTTATTAAAGAAGCATAAACATTCAGAAACAAATATTAATAAAGTACAGACAAAACGTTTATTAGAATTAGGTGACTGATGGTTTGAATTAAATTTAACTTTTCTAGCTTTTATGCCAAAATAAGAAGTGAAGATCCCGTTTTATTTTATTGCTCGGTGAACAGCAATAAAACATCTGCTAAGATCACAAACACTTCAAGAACTTTAAAATCTCAGACTTATCAAAATAGCACATGGTGCCCATGCAAATGCAGAATATCTTATATTTGCAATAAGAACTAAATTAACACAAACAGAAATGAGTTGTATAACTAATACATATTTACAAAAAGTAACTCTCTTGTCTCGGTTCTTCAGACGGTTGTCAAAGAACTGTAGGGCTCAAATACACACAAATGAAAGACACTGACTGATGTGTTGTGCTTGAGAAAATTAAAGAGTAAAAATTTGAACATCAGTCAATTAGAAGAAGGTCTCCAGGCGGATCTTGAAGTTGTTCTCCTGGTGTCTCACTGCGATCCCATATCGAAGCAGCATCTCCACATACGGTGGCCAGAACGTGTGATCTATCGTAACATAAGGGTCGTGCGGCGTGTTCATGACTTTGTCCATAAGAACCTGCAGGTGTTGTCGACATAGAGAGGTATTTGGGTTTTCTTAGACTGTTCTGGAACAAACATGTCAAGTAAAAACAGGCCATGCACTGAACAAGGAGCTTCATCACAGTTACCAAAAACCTCCAGGATGCAGCTTAATGAGTGATTTTAACTACATGTTTATTCTCATTCTTACACTTTTAGGGCTAAAGCAAAGACTAAAGACCTGAGAGAAAATAAAACCTTGATAAACCTTTGTTTCACATTGTAAATTGCTTTACTAGTAATGTAACATAGGAGGGGATTGAAAAAGAAAATGAAAACCTTTTCATAACATTGAAGCTTTGTGTTTTCATTGTTTTTGTCTTTAATAAAAGTAGAACAAAAGTGCAACTAACCAAAGAGTTTTACATATGGCACTGACTACAGTTTGACTGCTTGCGCTGTTTATCAGTGCCACAGTAATAGTTTGTAGCGGTGAAATCAGAACTGATGCTAAGCAAACACTCGCACTAGTTTAGCACTAGAACTGATTTAGCTAAACCAGAAAGGAAGCTACATGTTGCAGCTCATGTTGATGTAATTACTTATTTTTATGGGTGCACCGATTGCAGTTTTCTGGCCGATCGCCGATTACCGATCTTTTGAAAAGCCTAATTACAGATTCCGATTTTGTCCAATGCCAGTTTTTTGTCTGAAATGTTGCTGAATATATCAAGAAAGTTGCTGAACTGGCAACAACAGGGTGACTATTGTTAACTGTAAATGTACAGATATGACCTGGTCGGCCGGTTTGTCAGTCAAACCTCTCCCACAGGAGAAAAGAAAAGCACAGTGGTTGATTTTTAGACTTTTGCCGAGGTTGATAATATTGGCGGATAAGATCGGCTTCACATGTAAAAATCAGCCGATTACCGATCTTCCAAAATTAAGGAAATTAGCCGGCCGATAAATCGGTGCACCCCTACTTATTTTCACTGTCTGAGCTATTTTTATGACCGCCTACAGCAAACAGCCACAACTTACATTATCTTGTAAAGTAGAACAACAGGGAATAAATTAGTATTTTAGTATTAGTATTGATTCACAAATCAATATTGTGAATTAAATATTCACAATATTGATTTTGTTTGCGATTAACTCAAATTTTGTTAACAAAAAAAGTAGAAAACTATTGAAATATTGACTATTTTAACATGTCAATGTTAAAATAGAACGACATCGCACACCCACCTCAAGAATTTTACTGAGGGAAACAAGGTCCTCACTTATCTTCAGGGGAATGTTCTGAAAATAAAAAATACATTTTAAAAAATGGAATATATAAAACAAACACTTTATTATCCACACTGCGGCAGGTTAACCCACCTTCTTCTTTTTGCTGGCAGTAGACTCGTCCTGAGGGAGAGGGACATGTTTCTCCAGAATGTCTCCCAGCGACTCCATCAGCTGTTCCTGATAAGTCTTCATTTTCTGGATTTTGGCCTTTGTCTCCAGAAGGATGCTGAAGGAACATAAATATAACCAGAGAGTCACTGTGGTAATCTATAAATACTTAATTTCACCAGGCTTTCCTTTACATTTTGCACTTTAAACTAAAATTTCACATAGAGAAAGATTAGTGGAGTGATGGAAGGATCCCTATTTAATTTATACAATTAAAAATTAATTGTATAAATTAAATTGCATTTAATTTATTCAATTAAATAGGGAATACTCCTGGAATTAAACATATTTTTTTCCCGCCACACCTATCCAGACCTGGAAAATCCATAAATCAGGTATGGATACCTTCCAGGCCGCATGGGAACCTCGAATGTCTCTTTTCATTTGGCGTCACATTGCCATCGCACTCACTTGTGCTCTGAATATTTCTCCTTTTCCACCCGAAGTCGTTCGGTATGATCATTGGCAGCTAATAGCACCTGCTTCTTCTCCTCCAGCCATTTCTGCTCTCTGTAAAGCACGAGGCGAAACACAAAGTGCGAAGTCACAGAAAGGTCTCGTCCATTGAGTCCTGGGAAACATTTATGTGCTCTGATGAACCAGAAAGTAGTGAAGGAAAGCTTTGCCGGGTAATGGAAAGGTCACGCACAGCTCTTTAGTCTCTCTCAATTTGTCTCTCTTGGCTTCACAACAAGAAACGACCATCTCCAGTTCGGAGCAAAGCTTGAGCATCTGCAGAGGACGACACGTGGGACATGTTTTGAGAAAAGTGGGAGGGAGGGGAATGTTTTATGATTTCTAAGGAATTTTTGTTTCACACATGGACACACCTCATCTTTTCCTGCATGAAGTAAAATTTCTGCGTTAGCCGCAAGCGCTGCGGAGGAGGTTAAAAGAAAAAAAAAAAAAAAAGAAAAATCAGTCAACAAAAACATTTAAACTCAGTCAAATTTGACATCGTTGCACGTTTTATTTTCCTTATATGACAAACTCGACAAAAATGTAACAGCAATACAAGATGTAGGATAGCAATGAGACTGTGGTGTGTGATATTAATATTAACATTCAGGCTGTAAATAGTAGAATGATGCAATGGTTTCATTGCAGTGGGAGAAGTGAGGACTTACAGCTCGGCTGCATGGACATCCACAGCTTCAGTTCAGCATCTGTAGCCGCCAGTCTGCTTACTGACTGTTACATGTGAAAATACACAGTAAAACAAAATAAAAATAAAAAAGTCAAGTTAAATAAACAAACCTGAAAGCAACAACATACAAATCAACTGAAGAACCAGGCAAGAATGAACTTGTACCAATTGTGAAGTTACAAGCAAGGTTCTAAAAGTTGCAATTTTAACACAGCTGAAATATTTTTTTCCATCATACCACCCCTTTGGTGCATTGGAGTCGAAACGATTAATCAGATTAATCACTGTCAGCTGATTTAGTAATCGATTAGACTACAGACTCAAAGCTGTTTAAAGAACATATTCAGAGCATTAACTGAGCCGCAATTGTACAAAAGAAAAATATACATTTTGCATTTGAAAAATTGTAAATATGTGCTAATCAGAACAAGTGACAGTTTTATCTTCACCTGGTTTACCTTTTGCTATCCAATCTGTAATAGGGTAATCCAAAAATCAATCAACACACTATCTCTACCCTGTACTGATTTTAAGTCAAGCAGGAAGTGCTGAGCTCTTCTCCTGTTGATGGCAGAAGTATTTATTTAGATGCAAGCTTTGCTACTGAGGATGATCAAGCCTACAGTACAGAAATGCTATGTTGCTTCATTTTAGGCTATTAAATGTTTTTTGTTTTTTTAAGAAATTGACATTTGCATCTTTTAATGCATTTCTAATATTGTATATAAAAAGGTTTTATAAGTTATAAGAAAAATGTGCAGAAATTTTGTCCGATTAATTATCAGAACAACTGATTGGTCCAACAAACGTTCATCCTAAGACTGATCTGAAATATGCAGGACAGTGAGTCCCAAGGACCAGCTTTGGGCACCACCACAATAAATCATTCAATCACAAAAACAGATATAGTGGCAAAGCGCAAAATAAGGTGACAAACTAAAAACAGTCTTCGCATTAACAAGTTCTGGTACAGAAAGGGGAAAGTCATCATCTGGGAACTGGAAGTTTGTGACCTTCCTTCCAGTTTTTCCCTCTAAAACAAGCTAAAGGGAGACCTGCTGCACAGAAGCAAGACTACAATCCTCAGTTTGCACACATTATGTGCAAAACGGCGAGCGAAGTTATGCTTTTGTTTGTGTGAGTAAAATGAGTAAGTGTGTAACTATGCTAATTTATTTAATACACTATTTATTGAGTGAAATCTGGAATAGCTTTGCATGGCGTGCAGTGTGGCTAAAAAAAATAAATAAATAAAGGGAAGTGTCCCACCTTCAAAATACAAAGCAGTCATTGTTGTACCATCCAGTTAACATACTAATTATTTGACTGAGGTGTGTCAAAGCAGTAAATGACCTCGAAAATTTACAGAAATGTCTCGTTTTCATAGAAATACAAGGATGAATGCAGAAGATGGAAACCTTTAACCATCTGACCTGTTCCTGGTGATTCTCACAGATGTCTGGTTCACACAGTATGATTTCATTCTGGAGCTGCAGACAAACATGACATCAATATTTATTATTTGTTTGTTTGCTCTAAAGTTTCATGGAGCGGAAAGATGGTTTACCTTCTCCAGTTGAGCAAATTGCTCCTCACATTGCTGCACCAGCTCCGATTCGGCGGCCTCTGAGAGCTGTCCAGCAGCTCTTCTCTCTGCCCGGACCTCACCCTGCAGGAGGAAGCAACACAGGCCGAAACATGACAATTATATACCCGCTTCAATACACAGAAAACCGCCAGCAAACGGCTAACAGTGTCCGCGCAAAGTCACGTTACATTATAAATCGAGAAAAGTTGACTAAAGAGCGGCGTCAGTTAGCACGGACCGATGTTCATTGTCATAAACATAAGATATTAAAAATACAGAATTAAACAGAAACACGAAAATCAATAAGGTGAAACTCACGGGGTTACAACTTACCATGTTCAGTAAATCCAAACTTTTTTTCTAAACATACAAAACATACAATGTCCGTGTTTATTTCAAAATGCCGCCCGACACTGGTGGCGTCATGACGTCAGCGACGTGGAGAGCGTTGCGTAATACTGCGCAGGTCAAATAGATACAATGTAAACAAAGTCCATCCGAAATTGCAGATTTCAGTGGCAAGTAATAGAGAATAATAATAATAATAATAATAATAATAATAATAATAATAAT
>NW_015117833.1:12511-13553 GCF_001443285.1 Poecilia latipinna
ATATATATATATATAAACATGTAGTATTTTCTGTTGGTGTGTTATTTATCACCTAAAAAACCTCGACCTCATGCTTTTATACACACAAGCTATTCCTCTCCTGGATGCTTGAGTTCAGCACCCAGAGAGCAGTTCTGCAGCACATATCTTTATGAGGATGTATTATCCGTTCTTCATGTTTCTCCGGCTTCCGCCCCAGAAATCACACAGCCTTGATTATTTGAATGATCAACTAGAATTTGATTAATATGCAAATTTCAGAAGGAACCGTTCCATTTGAGCCCTCAGCGCAGCCTAATTAATCAACAGTTAAAGGAAATTAATACATACATCAATTCTGTCAGGAACATGCTTAGTTCAATCGCCCGTAAAATTGAAGTTTGAAGTATTAACTGGCTCCACAGGAAGGCCATGATTAAAACTCTACATTTTTTGGCTCCATTTAGAAATATGGAGTGCTCCACGGTAGTTCCAAGCAGGAGGAAAACCCTTAAGATTAGGATGTTGAATAATAATAATAATAATAATAATAATAATAATAATAATAATAATAATAATAATAATAATAATAATAATAATAATAATAATAAGATTTTTTTTTGTTCACACAGTCCTTTTGAGCACGGTGAAAAGTACCAGACGATCAATCAAATTGTACTTTACACTTTCACCTGACACCGCTTTCCACAAGGTGCAGAAAGAGAGCAGGGGGAGAGTATGAAAAGGGGAGGGGAACAAGATGAAAAGAGAGAGGCCAGTACTATTGTTTCAGTAGGGACTCATGCATCAAACTTCAATTTTCCGGCCGATTGAAGTAGTGATTTTTTCCCTCTATCTCGAAGTGAAATACTGAAATACACTTAAGACCTCCAGATTAATTACCACGAAGTGGTCCCTCAGACTGTAGTATTACTTATCGCCGGGGCCCGCCTGACAAGCACTCATAAAATAAGCAAGTGAAATCCATAAACTTAGCCTGGCTTAACACGCTCTCCCTTTATAAATATGCTGGATTCAGAACATATATATATATATATATATA
>NW_015117833.1:19549-20218 GCF_001443285.1 Poecilia latipinna
CCTTTCCCAACAAAATCCATTTTTTTGTTTAGAAAACGGTCTTGGACAGAAGTCAAACATATTATTCCAGGGCTAAAAAGCGGATAAAGACAAGCGGCTCACCAAATAAAAAAAGAAAGAAAGAGGGGAGGCACTTTCATTGTAATTCATTGACTTGTTCAAAACGCCATGCAGGCACAGAAAGGGGCCCAGACTTTAATAGCCGCAGATGCCCTCATGAAGGGGGGAGTCTATGTAGGCATTATGGCCTTTGTTCGCAGCCAGTTAAACTGTTTAAAAGGAGGGTTAACTCAATCCATCAAATTGTCTGAAATTGTGAGGAAATTTCAAAAACCATATGGCTTCCAAACGTTTGCGTCCTTTTTGTGCGGTGGGACACACTTGTCTCAGTATTGCTGCCTGCGGGGGACCGGGGCCCAGCTCCTTTGTGGCTCGTCCCATCAGGGAACTGCTGCTCATTTGTCCCCACTTTTCATGCTTTGCGCTCAAAATTACGGCCCCGCAGTCCCGCGGAACAAAAAGCCATGCTCTATTTAAAAAAAGGGGGCTCAGAGAAACTGGCCCAAAACTTTTTTCTTTTTCTTTCTTTTTTTTTTTTTTTTTTTTTTCAAACTTTTTTATGTTCTCTCAAAAATTTTTTCCCCAAATGGGCAAAACAGTCTGGGGGGC
>NW_015117834.1:0-6304 GCF_001443285.1 Poecilia latipinna
GCAAGTGCCTGGGGGAACAAAGAGTTCTTATCAAACTTCTTTGATGCAACCTTGAGAACCGATGCACTCTGGTTTTTATCTTCTATCTCGTTAATGTGTAAAATCAGAGTAGAAAATTTCTCCAGATCCGAGTCTTCAATTGACCCATCCTTTTTATGCTCTCGTTTTGTCAGCAAGTCCTTGATGAAGCCAAGCAAACATGGAGAAACCTCATCTGGACAAAATCGGCGCAAGAAGTTTCTCGCCGTGTCACTTCTGGGCACTCCTGCAATAGCCAGTAGTTCAGTGCAATGCTTTGCAATCATTGGATGAGCCATCCGGATTCTTTTCTCACAACTTTTGTCATGTTGAAAAGAGATAATGAGATGACTGAAAGGCTGCATTCGGGTCACCAGTGAAAGGTCACCCTGCAGGGAGCTGTCATGTCTGAGGAAGTCTAAGCAGTCAGACTCTAGTAGATAGGAGCCTGGTACATAGGCATTCAGCAAGGACAGGAAGGACAAAAGTTGGGTCTTCGGGGGTTTATTTTTCCTTCCAACCGTGTTAAGGACAGCACATGCTTCTTGGATATAATCCTGTGAGAAATTACTGTGTAGTATGTTGAAACCATGGAACTGGGAGGCTTTGGCTCCGTATTTTCGGCTGAGCTCTTCCTTCTTGGTATCCAATTTTTCCTTTTCAGTGTCTGAGAGGGTTCTTTTGAGGATGACGTAGTCAGAGTCATGACCCTTCATGAAGCCCTCTTGTTCTCTGTAGTGTTCAGTTTTGAGGATGGCGTGGTCACTTCTCACACAGATGAATAAAATTACCACAGGAATATCAACATCTATCTGCTGTTCTTCGATCTCTGCCATGATGCTGTCCTGAAGATGCTCCAAAATGAACTCTTCATTTATCAAGAGCAGCACAGTGTTGAGATCATCTTTGCTGCCTCCAGTAAAAAGGTGAACAACTTCCTTTGCAATCTTTGTGCACTCCAGAGGAGAACCCATTAAGGCAGCGCATCTGAGGGTTTTTCTCATCTCCCATAATACTTGCATGGCCAGTGTGGTTCCCCCACATCCTTGCTGGTGAAGCAGTTTAACTGTTGGTGTTCCGATGTAGTTTCTCCGTTTGTGAATCTGCTGCACAAGTCTCTTATACCCATCTCTTTTGATGAATGAAGATCCCGTGCCATTCGACTCAGCCAGATCACTGATGTGAAAGTTTAACCATTCAGCTGGTGCTCCTCTGAGAAACTTCTCTTCTGCTTGTTCAACAGTTTCTTGGTCTATGGTCTCTTCTTCAAACTGATCTGCATAAATGACATCCAAAACAGTAAAGTAATCTTCTATGTCCTCCACATATAGTTTTGTGCCCATAGATGGGGACAGGGCTGGTCTTCTGGCCATGTTAGTGCCTATTTTTTAGCCTGCAAATGTAAGATAAAACATATAAGGAACATTTAATTTGTAGTTAACAAGCAAATACAGAACGGCTGAAACATCTAGCTGAATTAGCTATGTTGAAACTTAAATGCAATAAACATTATACTGCACTAGCAAATAATATAGTCTAGTCATAACTATATTAACAATTCCACATACAGAAATAACTGGAGAGTTTTAGATCAGATTTATGCTCTCTGATGTTACTGTGCAATTGCTTGCTGACACATAGCAAACCATCCATCTAAGCACCTATTAGTGATAAAGACAACTTGCTGAAATTGAAACTGACCATCAGAATGGGAAAGAAATGTGACTCCAAGCTTTTCCATACACCTCAATCAAGAATTTTGACCAGCAGTCAGCAGTAAGCAAAGAATACTTCTCAATTTCTAAAAGTAAATTAATTGTATTCTCTTCTAAAACTTAAAAAGGTGGAAAGCGTAGAACTGCCTGGAGATTTGGTTGGATTTTTTCTAATGAATAAAAGTAGCATATAAAGATTATGCAACAATGTAAGCACTTGAAAACAGTGAGGGTTAATGTTTAGGCTTTTTAAAGTCCCCATATTTGATGACAAAATAGTTTCAGTTACCTAAGAGTTTTTCAAATATTTTGATAACTTAGTATCCCAGCTGTGCCTGAATACAGCATCTTCAGCTGTTGTATAAAATGAGAGGGGATTTTACATGATACAGGACTATAAATTTGTAATTGATCCAAAGTGTTTTCTGCAATATTAACAGAAAGAAATGCCATTAGAATAAAAAAAAAACATTAAGATTTTAAAAGTATTGCTTAACAGGAAATACTGCTATTTCCTGTTATGCAGGAAATAACAGAAAATATTGTTAGGAAATTATTATTCAAGAGTAGCAATAATAATATTACTCAAGTAAAAGAAAAATGTACAGTGCAATAACAATACCCTTATAAATAAATGTTTTCCCAAAAAAGTTACTAATTTAAATGTAACCAGCACAGCCCACTTTTCAAAATAGATTAAATTAGCAGCGTGTGCTTGTTAAAAAGCTTAATGTGATGTATTGGCATCAACTAGCATTATATGCACCAACAGCATTACTAACATTACTAACAGCATCTTTGTGCTCATGTTGCCTTCAAAGGCAATATGAGCCAGAAGGGATTGTTAGCATGTTATGACATGCTAACAATGTATTAGACAGTTGTAACGGCTGACAAAAGGGCGGGGTACAGAGTACGCAGATACGGGAAGTGCTGAAATTCCTACTGTATTAAATCGTATTAAATCGAGATAGGAATAAAAGAAAGTTGGCCACCAGTGCAGGGGGCACGGCTCGGCTGACTCTATGGGCAGGCAATGCCGCTGGGCTTGGTTCTGGTCCAGGGAACAATTAGCAATATTTTTTAAATTGATCAATTTTTCTAGCACAGAATCAGTGCAGTTATTTAAGAACTGGTATAATATGACCCGTTTTCATAGTGCTGGACAAAACATTAGTGACACCAGTTTGAATGAGCTGCTGTTTGGTATTTTGTAGAGACCTGTAAAGACATTGTTGCAGTAATCTCTACCTTAGTTAAAAATAAATACATGTGCCTGTTTTTTGTTTTTTTTTGCTTTGATGTTTGGACAGAAACTATATTTTAATATGATTGCATTCTAATTTCGTAATAGACTATATGTATAATTTAGTAACAGACACAGCAGCGTCTTGCTTGTTCTGTAATAGTCAAACTCAGTCTAGATGACGACCTTTCTCCACCCTTGAATACTTGCAAGCAAAAACAACTAGCCTTTCCTCATAAATTTTATTCTCTAAAAGGTATCATGCAGCCTTTGTTGGTTATTGGTCGTAAAAATTTATATTTAGCCCTGACAGAGACATAAACTGAGTCGTCAGGAATTATTTTATCCTGCAGACAATTCTTCCATTCTCCAGTAAAAACTTGTATTCATCTGGAATAGTGAAAGAGCAAAATTTACTTCCATAGATATCATAGGAAAATAACAGAAATTTTACAGTAAAACAGTGCCCAAATAGTTGTTTTAATGTTGTCTTTTTAAAAGTACAAAGTACACAAATATTCATTTAAAATGAAGACATGTACATTTTAAACCATGTCTCCTGCCATTATAAGGAAATGCTGTTTCCACATGCTGTTTTTATTTTTTCTTTAATTAAGTAAAGCACCTTGAAATGCCTTGCTGCTGAAATGTGCTATACAAATAAAATTTGATTGATTGATTGATGTACTCTAATAGTTTATGGATTTAAAATACAATACATGTAGTTGCTCTCTTACCTTACGAGAAACATTTCTTCTGATACTTCCTGCTCAAATAAATCACAGTTTGCACACAGTTCCTCTAATAGTACAGCAGAAACGAAACTAAGCAAACCAGGGTGTGGAGGCTGCTCCAATTTGAGAGGTTTAAAGTAAGAGTGCCAGCCTCCTTATGGTGAGATCATTGGAAGAAAAAATAGAAAACACTCCTATTTTTTTAAGATTATCTTACCCTATGTGTAACTATAATGATGCATCAGTCATTTTTTATTGCTGGAATAAAATAATTTTAAATTATCTCAAATCAGTGAATTAAGTTTAGTGTTTATGGAAAATTTAGTTAACAGAAACTTGCCCTACAGGTTTGTGAGTCACCTGAGTCAGTCAATGCATGTTTTGTATGTGTAATATTTGCTAAACAAATGCTTTTCTTTTTCCTCTTTCACTTCAGCCCTAATGAAGCATTTGGTTAGAGTTTTCTATATAGTTGGTGTAAATAGGGTTTAGTCCTTTAATGCAGGGTCAAAATTTATTTCAAAATTGTAAGAGACCAACATTTGTTCTGCCAGGAACAAATGTTACCAGGAACATCTGCCAGGAAAACATACCATTGAAACAGGACTTGTCCACACTCTGTATTAAAAAAACCAAAGAAAAAAAAAAAACTTTTTTTCCCTTAGTGATTTGCGATGAACTCCCCCCCTCCCTCTGGATATTTAATCAGACTAAACTTGTCCTGTTTAAAGTCAGTTATAGTAATCAAACTTATTTCAACTTGCTAAATGTCAGAATAACATGGATGTACACTGCTCAAAAAAATAAAGGGAACACTCAAATAACACATCCTAGATCTGAATGAATGAAATATTCTCACTGAATACTTTGTTCTGTACAAAGTTGAATGTGCTGACAACAAAATCACACAAAAATCATCAATGGAAATCAAATTTATTAACCAATGGAGGCCTGGATTTGGAGCCACACACAAAATTAAAGTGAAATGTTCCCTTTATTTTTTTTGAGCAGTATATTTTTTACTTCCTTCAAATTCAAAAGTTTAGATTATATTTATTTAATATTTGGTATAAATGTATTTTAAACCACATGACTTTGGCCATCCTTTCACACATTTCTCCCAATAGTTTGCTTAAATTCAGAGCCATTCTTGATGATAGATCTGGTGTAATTGAATCTTGTTTTTATGTTGCCCTCCTAACAAATTTTCTATGGAAATGAGATCAGGCCTTTGTGATGGCCATTTCAACATATTGACTTTGATGTAAATATGCTACTTTGTAAGTAATACCCCAGTATGTTTGGAGTCATTTTCAATATGGAAGATCAAACTTTAACTTTCTGGTTGATACCTTTAGATCAGTGTTCCTCAAACTTTTTCAGGCTGAGGACCACTTAACCCATTTATCAAACGCTCACGGACCACCTAACCTGAAATTGCCCCGTAACAACACATATTAATATATTATGCAACCCAAAATGAAAATAATAGTCTCTTAACTCACGTATTGTTATTTTCTTTGTTCATCTTAATGAGAAGAGTGGTGCTGTTTGGTAAATCTAACTGGCCACAACAAAGCAACAAAGCATCTACTTCAGCATTTTGAGTTATTTACAGATTCTGAAAGTTTTCCAATGATGTCAAACACATAGAAATAAAAATAAGAAGTTGTTCTTTACTACCAAGTGTTGTGTGTATTAATAACATTCAGGGCTATTTGTGATTTAGAAGCACAATTAAAGAAAATTAGATCTGAGATGCTTTAACAGAAACAAATTATTTTCTGCACCATTAAATATAAAAATAATTAAACCATTTCCTAGCAATTGTATTTATTTATTGTACTTATTTAATTTAATATTTTAATAAAATAAAAATGACAATAGCTGTTGACCTGAAAGCAGAGCATCATTCTTTACCAAGCAAAGTCATAAAAAACAAAGGACAGTTCTGACTAACTGCAGCGATTCCTACCACTAACCTTTCAAAGGAATCCAGTCGTTAGGGAATGACTCATCAATACTCAGCAGCCATCACTCAGCTTCCTCTGATCATATAGTTTTCCTGGAGTAGTTTTCTTTCCACTAGTATCTCCAGCTGTTCTTTTGAGTGACCCAGTTTTAAGCCAGTTTTCCATCATAATTTTTAACACAATCCTTTGGTAAGCTAGCTGTAGCATTATGGCAAGCCGTTTTAACATAAATTTGGTTTATGTTAATATTGGAGATATTCCACATATCTCCAATTGTTTTATGACTAGACATTTTAGCGATTTAAGATATCTCTAATTATATTTTGACTAGACAAAATAACTATTTGAGATATCTCTAATTACATTCTGACTAGTAGAAATGACGTCAGATTTACCATTGACTTGTATGGAGACTTCAATTCAAGAAGTCTCCATACAGATAGAAATTCATTGTAGATATCTACAATGAATTACTGACTATCTGAAATCCACATTTCAGATATCTTCAATTAAATTATGACTAGTCATAAAGTAAATTCAAGATAACATAACATTTGAGACATCAATTGCCTTTTTTTCTGCTTCAATCTTCTCAACCTGCAGTTTTGAGTCCCTCTC
>NW_015117834.1:9455-13506 GCF_001443285.1 Poecilia latipinna
CATTTGAGACATCAATTGCCTTTTTTTCTGCTTCAATCTTCTCAACCTGCAGTTTTGAGTCCCTCTCGAGGTTTTTTAAAGAGGTTTGAAGCTCTTTGACTTTATTTTTGTACTGTTTTACTTAAGACAACCACTGAGGCAGGTGGGAACTCTGGTTACAAGTGTAATTGTGTGAGTGTAACACTGTGTTGAACAGTGTTGGTTGGTTGAGTCTCCTTTTGCATGAATCACTGCACACCATCAACCATAGAAGGTTGATTGTGTGTTTTAGTAATCAATTATATTTTATCACACATTTATAAGATAAACAGGAAATCAGTTATTTTTCACACTTTTATTAGTGTACTCTGTCATATATTAAAGGCATACAGCATACATTAAATGAGTGTTTTTAATTGACTTGCTCTCCAGGAGAAATGAATCTGTTTTAATGAGCGGTAACGGTAGCCTGCTGCTCAAGTGTCTGGTGAAATGTTTACATTTTCATGGAAGAAATGAATAGTGTTTAAATGATTATAAGTTCTGCTTTCATTTTTATGGACAGAGGTGTTTTTGGCTTTACGTGTCAGAAAACATGTTAGTGTCATTACACAAGTTTACGAGCTTGATGTAGTAAAAAATCTAAATGAAACAGAATACAAAGATATAACAAAGATTTGCACTAGCTTTGCATGTATGTAAAAAAAAAACATGGGTCAATACAATAGGCAAATTCAATTAATAATAATACTGAACATTTGGTAAAAGAAGTAGATGTATTTGGGAAATGATATTAGGACAATATAAAAATGTGAGTACCTCTTTTTTTCTCTGTTGTAATAATAAAAAATACATTTAAGAAAATCCTCCCCAAGACCCAAAACAAAACAGTCTTCCATGTAACGTAAATCATGACATCTTTTTGAGTAATTATTTCACAAAAAACAAATCACAAACAATACAAAACTCAGTGCATTGCATAACCACCTTTAAGAGACATCATTGCAGTGTCACGTAAAGTAACAGTGAAATGTATTCACGCTCTTCTTTCTAACTTTGTGTCCATTCATTCACAGATTTCGGACTTCGTTCCCACTACAGTCCTCTCAGGCTCATCTCTGGTCTTTAACTAGACCACATCAGCACCTTGCTTCTGTCCTGTTTCAGTCATTCCATTGCTGCTTGCTGCAATCATACAACAATAGAAACACTTCTTCAGAAGGACAGTCACAATTATAAGGAGAGCAAATGTTAGTGATTATTGTAGTCTTAGCATCACAAATGCACTTGAAAAAGCAGTTAAAGTCGGAACAAATGGTATTTTCTTACCATCAGGGGTTTTTATTTTTTGGTCTCCTAAAATGAAGAACAAGGAAAAACTCAGAATTGATGATAGCCATATATATATATATATATATATATATATATATATATATATATATATATATATTACAAAGCAAAAACTTTTCATACAGTACATACAGTTGGATCTCAATAAATTAAAAATTTAACTTTTCAGTAACTCTGTTCAAAAAGGAAATTCAATTTTGAATGGATTTATTATAAACACTGGAATATATTTGAAGCATGTCTGGTTGTTTTGATTACGGCTTATAACTAGACCTACATTCAATTTTCTCAGATACTATCAATATTGCATAAAATAAATTAACACATTTTCAACAAAACCAAGTAGTTGGCCTTCTGAAAAATACTGTATGTGTTAAACAGTGTTGGTTGGTTGAGTCTCCTTGAGCATGAACCACTGCATCAGCCTGTTTTTATCTTGAAATAATCACAGCCTCCATCTCTTATGGATTGTTGGGTCTTGTGTCTCTCACCGTCCTATTAGTGATTCTCCATAGAGCTCAGGTGAGGCATGTTTCCTGGTCAGTCCATATTTGTATGTGTGTGGTGACCCCTGAGCCACCACCTTCAGCTGCAGTCAGTGTCCTGGCTTTACTTCCATATGTACGCTGACAACACACAATTTTATATGCCAACGCATAACCCTAGTCCATTAGACTCAATGGGTCAGTGTGTCCATGGTAGCAGTGAGTGGATGGTTCAAATTTCCTCCATAGTCTGATAGAAATGGTGGAAAAACCATAATTTCTTGCCATAAAAGTGGGAGGGGTCAAATAGATTCAATATGGCTAAACACCACAGATCATGAGATTAATGTCTCATGATACGAGATACAAGACAAAGAAAAACAGATGCTCTTATTTTTAGTATGTTGTAATACTTTCTATGAAGATGTCTGTAAAGTAAAATACTTATCCTGACCAAATCTAGAAAAATGGATCACATCAAACAAGGACTTAAATCACTGTACTTGATTGGTGTTTATCAAATAATTGATTAAGAAACTCTTCTATTTGTCTTTAACGCAGTAAAAGATTTTGAGTGGAAATGCATTTCTGAGTTCCTTGTCAGAATCATCTAGACCCCTCAGGTCTTCAGAGAACTGCTTTTACTCCAGAAATTAAACAAGAAACAAGACAAAGTGGCAATTTGTTTCTTCAAACTTAGCAAAAGTTGTGACCCTGGGACCCTGCCCAAAAATTAAGTGCCAGAGTAACATGTCTACTTTGACAATTTTTAAAGGGTCAACTCTGAGATACTAATGCATGTAGGTCTTAAATCCCATCACACGACATTGTAAAGAAATATGTAGTATTTTCTTTGTAGTGAGTAGTTTTCTTACCCTCGGTCACCAGTTCTCTTCTCCGAATGCTGAAGGCTACTGGACCTTTGATGGTAAATCCAAGGTAGAAGGAGACATGACCTGATCTGCAGAGACAATCCCTTCGGTTTGCGTCTACCTCAACTTCGGTGCCTCTGAATCTTGCATAGACTCTGTAGTTTCGCACCGCTCCTTCAACTTTGAGAAGGCGTTCTTCAACTATGGAATCTCTGAAGATGCTCTCATTCTTCCAGTTTGTGTTTGATTCTTGCAGTGCATCTTTGGTCCACAAGATCTCAAGAACCCGTCGGTGAACAAATCTGTTCAAGCTTACGCCTGGTCCAAGAAAAAACAGAGGTCGGAGGTATCTTGATCTAAACATCGTCTTGTATTCTCGCTCATAAGCATGACTTGCACTTTTTATTAACTGATAGAGATCAGGAACTGGTTTGTCTTCATTTGTAGGCCAAGACAGAAGCAGAGAGAGAAGATGATATTCTGCTTGTGTGACAGAGGACGGTGGCTTTCTTAGCTTTAAAGCATTTTTATAATCATAACTGGATATTGGCTTGTTTTTGTTTGCAAGCATGATCGTTGCAAGTACAAAGTTGACAAAAGCATCAGTATTTGAGTTTTTTCCTTGTGAAATTTCCCTCCACCACTCTATGATATATTCAATGTGTGAGGTGCATGTTCGGTCTAGACATGAGAGGACCCCAGCAGAGGTGATGGCCAGTTTCTGCTTCAGTTTTTGGAAAGTCTGTTGGAGTCTGTCATTGTGTTCAGGGACAGAGTCTCCAACATACTTTTTGTAGCATGCTGAAGCTTCTCTAGAAACATAAGCTTTGTCTTTTCTCAGGACAGACTGTGAATAAATGAGGAAGGTGTCGAAGAATTCCATTTTTTTCTCAACTTTCTTCCTGAGATTCTCTATGAGGTCCCTGAACCTAAAGAGTTTGTTGTCTCCCAGTGATTCCAGGACTGAGCCCATCGGCACATTCTTTGTAAGCACTTCCTTCCAAGTCTTATTTTGGATGAGGAGTAAGTCAAAGAGAATGTTACAGACCTGCAGGAAACCAAACTGCCCTCTGGTGTTTAAACCCCACAGGACTTTAGATTTCTCATCTTCTGTCAAACTTTTCCTGTGTTCCTCTTCAGCAAGTTTTTCTTCATGCTCAAAAGCTTCAATGGCCTTCTGGGCCAACTGCAACAGTTCTCTTGGTTCAATTGAAAGCTTATTGTTCCTCAGATGGTTTTTATGAACTTGGCCCAACGTGTCAGCAATAACGGATTTTTTGGGGTCTCGTTTTATTTCCTCTTTTGCCCAAAATTCAGCTTCCTTGTAGTCTTCAAGTTCTCCATAATAAAGCCTGGCAAGTGCCT
>NW_015117835.1:0-13506 GCF_001443285.1 Poecilia latipinna
ACCCCCAATTGTTTTTTTTGTTTACCTAACTAAAAAACCCTTTTCCCCCCCCCCCCCCCCCCCCCCGCCCCCGTCTCCCTGGCTACTGAGCATCTCTTGTCATCGGGCCTTGCTCTGTTGAACCAGTGGCTCAGTCGATGTGTCATGACTGGCAGTGGAGGGAAAATAAACAGCCCTGGATTATGATAATTGGTCGGTTAGCTTCAGCCCAACTGCAGCAGCAAAGACATGGCCAATTAATCAAGTGTTCTGCTGAAGCCTTTTATAACAAGCACAACAATAACCTCTTAGCACATGGAAATAATTTTCCTTGATTAAACACAGAAATAAATACAGCTCTACAGGTATGCTAACAAAACCAGTAAGGCTTTCATACACACTTCATCCCCCCTCCCCCCACCCAAGACTAACGTTTCACAGCTTAGCTGTTGGTAGTAGTTCAATTGCGGCTTGACTTTTCATGATACTATATCTGCTATCTTGATGTTAAAAGCCAGAATAATTTCTTATGGAATCTAATGTTTTATCCAAGTGTTTACTTTTAGGGCCAAGTTGTCAGTATTTGATCATATACATCCTTGCACATCAACAAAATGAGCATTCAAATACTTTATTACTAAGTAGATAAATGAACGAGTAAATAAGTGAATGCTAAAGAAAATTATATTCAACAAATAAAAAAATATATATATAAAGCACAGTAAAAACAGGAAAAATATTGATATTAACAGTTGTTTTCTATTCAACGTGCAACCAAATTATGTGCATTTTTTAGAAACCGATGACATTTAAAAAACGAATAACTTTTTATCAAAAAATGGCAAACAAATTCCACTTTATTTTCTTTTTTTATTTTAAAATGTCTTTTATTATGTGGATATAAATTAAACAGTAAGTGCTTAAGTGCTTCAGCAAAAAGTGGTTTGCAGCATCATTTACCGTTATCGTACCTGAACAGTGAGCTTTAAGGGTTGTTTTTTTTTTCTTTGCCTTCCTCACAGTCCCCCCCACTGTGCATAATGGGAACATAAACTTGGATCTAAGACCAGCTTTGTTTGTTTCAGATTGAATCCTTTTTAACTATTTAACTCTTGCTTTCACTGCAGAAAGGTCCAAGTTTGAGGCGAGCGGATGTCCTGTTTTAGCCACGTCTGGCCTGATGAAAATGAATACTCATTTTCTAATCTACAGCTGTATGTTTTCTTTTCCATTTAGATAAAAAAGCTAATAATATTAGCCGTGCCATGGAAAATAAGATCAGCTTAAAAATGGGAAGGCTTCACCCGCATTTAACTTCTGTACTATTTTCAGAGGATACTAAAAAAATAGTATGAATTAACAATTTTGAATGTGAATGAAAAAGTAACATTTTTGTTTTTTTTTTATTTAGCCCACAATAAAGATTTGTACAGAGCAAAAAAAAATTGTTGCTGGTTTAACGTGCATAACAAAAAGACAGTTTCTAGATGTCCACAAAGAAAACATTTTATAGGAACGCAGCCAATCTGCACACAACTCTTTGCCCACCCAGAAGACGAGACTAAATAGTTATCAGGAGTATTCTGATCTTCTCATCTGTCTGCCTGGAAAATGTTTGTCTGTTTGTTATGTTACTCTCTTCTGTCTCAAACGCACCTACTCAACTTCCCTTCTTTTCCCCTCTACTTTCAAATATCTCAATCAACCACCTTCCTTCTGAGGCACAATTAAAGAGAAAAAAGCCACTATGTCGCTAAACCACACTCAGACAGACCGGGGAACCGCTCTGAATAAGCTTCTCTCACTGACTCCATTTCTCTTCGAAATGACCTGGGCTGCTGGCGCTGGGCTAGTTTAGTCCGGACTTTGGGAGGAGACAGACTGTAATCTCAGCCATAATCCATTTTAATCAACAATAACACTCTACATCCAGTCCCAGGGCGAGGCCCAGAACCACGCCGAGCCCCAGATTTACATCTCTGTGAGGCAGCGCTGAAATATGGCTTTGATTTATTCAGGTTTTATTTGGCACAAATTGTCCGAGTTACAGATCACATGGTTCAGTCTTTTCCCCCCAGGCATCCATAGAAAGTCCTTTTCAGTTGTGCTTAATTGCAAAAGAAGGATGATGTCACAGGAACATTTTTGTCATTAACGTCTACTTTAGGATTTAGTGGTGCTCTGTTGAATTGAAAATGGTCTCAAATTTATTCTAATCTTATGTAAACTGGATAAATTTCATTTTGAGTTCTGTTTAATTTGGATAATAGCGAGCTGTGTTTTATTAATTTTTACAGTACCACTGTTTAAAAGTTTATAAAACAGCATTCACATAAAATTTTCTGACTTATTTGCGATTATTGAATAGTTTTGTCTTGGTAGAAATCTGCTCTAGTCTTGGCTCGTGTGAGAGCAGCTTTTAACTGCAGACTATGATCCAGTTAAACTGCCTTTGATTTGAGAGTTATCTACTGGAGGAAATAGTTAACTGCTTGTGACATGTTAACAGATCTTCTCATTAATAATTTAGAAATATTCCATTAAATTTATTTCAAGGTTTTTTTTATTTATTTATTTTTATTTTTTTAAATTTCCTGGACAATACAGCTAAATGTAGCAACACGGTTCATTATTTTGACCCTTAATTTACAACAAATCTTTGCCCTCTCTTTTTCTAAATCCTACATTTTAGTCAAAACACACTCTTAGTTTAGCCACTAGAGAGGCTCCATCAGTAAAATAATTTTTTAGGACTTTACAAACTTTTTTTGTATATTTTTGTTTTTGTAAAAAAAAATATATTATTGTGACAGAAGTCATTATTGATTCTTTGCAGCCAAAGTCAGTTTCTTTTATTACATAATCTGTTTGTTTTCATTTGCTGTTATATTTATGTTTGTTCTGTTCTTTTTTTTTCTTTCATTTCTACCAGATGGAAGCAAACCATGTCCCTCATATCACACTGAATAGTTGGTTCAAAAGCCTGATGGTTTCTGCATAATATCTTGTTAAACTTTTAATTTTTCATGTTTCTATTTTTCTCGTTCAGGTAATATACTTCCAGAAATTTAGTTTCTTTTAAAATTTTAATGTTGAAAAGTAGAGGGTTAAAGGAAAAATTCTTGAGATGGATTTGTGGGAGGTTGAGAATTTATATCTGCATTTACATTAAATTTATTTGCCAACTTGCCAATGCTATACAAAAAAAAATAATTTGCCTTAAAATTTGAAAATGAGAAGGGCTATTTATGTCAACTAAAATTTCCAAAATTTCTAGTGTTTTTAATCAAATAATCCACTTGGGGCTAGGATTCTGTCTTGTTTCAGTTAACAGATTTGACATTTATGTATTTCATATTGATTCAGACTATCAAAATAGTACTACACCTGTTTGATTCCTATGCAATAGAGAAAATGTTGTTTTAATGAGTCAACGTCTGAACAAATTGATTACTGAGAAACATATTTTCAAAACGGCAAAGATGAAACAAACTTTGCCAACTGGATTCATAGTCATCGTTCTTAGTGTGACTCGTTGGCTGTTGCTTCAAGCCAGGCGCAGCATGACTCTCTCAACAGTACACAGAGTTAATTGCACGTTCTGGAGTTCTATATTACACTCATTTCACACCAATCTGCCTCTGACAAGTGGCCTCTTTGTGCACTAAGCTTTCCTCGAGTGACAGGATGTGTTAACATCACTTGCTTCATTGAATTTGATAAGTCTTGCAACCTCCACGATCTGGTTGTGTGAGTGTGTTTGCGTGTGTGCCATCTCCCGGTGTCTAAACCTTGTAGGTAAGTGTGAATTGCACTCTTTGTCTTCTTATGATCCAAGTCATAAGGCCAGGATCATGACTGCCAGTAGTTTGCTGTTTGCTTTGGAAACAGATCAAAGCGTATGAGTAGGTGGAGATGGACGGCATAGGGTAGGAGAGGATGTGGTTGAACGTAGGATAGTAAAAGTGATACAGCATCTTAAGGTACACTGCGGCTTTGTCCCTGAACTGGAAGCTCTGGAAACTCTGTGCCTCTCTGAGGGTCAGGATCAGTTTTCCTCGCCACCTCTGCCTTGTCATCAACACAACATGCAACTCCTGATTCTGACAAGATCTGCGTGCGTCGCAACTCTTTGCAGTCCCTACTGAGCCGCAATTGAGTTTGTTTTGTTTGCCTTTGCGTACATGGCCGGGGTTCTTGAAAACAGATCCAGTGCACAGTCCATTAATGTGACAATATCAACAGGCTTCCATAAATCAATGAGACTGCTGTTCACAGCCCACAAGTGAAACAGATTAAATAACATAACTGCAGCATGGCGTTGCAGATGAAAGGTTCTGCTTTGCAACATAGGTGAAGCTAATATAAGTTTTGCTCTTAAGGATAACAAATGATAATAAAAAAATATATATATAAAATAAAATATCGGTGTATGTGTATGCAGGCATTTATTAGATACTCCATTTCCATTTCAGTTTTTTTTTTTTTTTTTTTACTTTTTAAACAGTCATTTTTATTTTTTCTGGCAGCAAATTCATATTTATTGGACAAGTCAATTTGTCACTGTCAAAGTCCCAGCTCACGCAAAGCTTACTTAGAAAAAAAATAAATTGTTATTTTGATAGGCTCAGTGGAAGCAGGACCAGCTGAGGGAGGGATAGACACCGTAGGGGGCCTTTTAGCTCACAAGACTTATATGCCGGGGCCCCCTCACATTCAGGTGTAAAACCCCTCAACATGCACAGCAGGACTAACATTGCTTGGGACTTGCAGCGCCACAGTGTCTGCAGCAGCCGAAATAGTCAACCTTACACCAAGTCATGTGTAGAAATATTGTGAAAATTCAACAGATTTGCATCTCATCCATATTTTTTCCATAAAGTAATATTTTAAGTTGCACATTGCATTAAGTGCACTGAGTAGGCAGTTCATGTGCAGGTATCATTTGCCGTTTTCTATACATTGTCTTTATGTAGATTTCATTGCAGCTAAGATATAAGTCTGTGCAAAAATCCTTGAAACCACAAATTAAGATTAAAATTTCCTGCCACGTAAATCTGTTTTCAGCCGGGTGCAGGTGGTGCCCTCTCGAGCATAAAATACACCAGACGATCAACAAAAGATTCCCCTCAAACTGTTTCATTGGCATCTTCTTCCTGTTCAGCAGCATGGCGGATATAAAAACCACACACGTTCCTTTGGCTCCTTACACCCTGAATCTGGGAAGGGCTTCCTGGGGGTTAGATCTCTGCTTCTTCGTGGGATTTTCAGGTCAAAGGAAACAGCCTGTTGCTGAAGCATTTCCGACCACGGCTCTATCAGATTCACATTAAAAATTGAATTTTCTCACGTGAAAATCAAGTTTATTAAAAAGTGTGGATACATTTGCAAATAATCTATCCTCGAAGACGCACAGTCTTCTGCTTAGGAAGTACGGAGACAAGTAAAGAGCCAGATTAAGATTTCAAATTTTAAAATTAAGCTTTTGTTCTCCAAGTAAGAATCTGAAATAAAAACCATATTTTTACTATGAATAAGAAGCACTTCTTTGATTCTCAGAACATTTTTTTTTTTCAGCAGCCTCATTAGTGTCATGGCTGATTTCCTCTAATATCTTGAGCCTTGGTCTCCTTGCGAGATCCGTGGAAGCGGATCTGTCGAGGAGAGCGACGACGATGGGAGCCGTTTGACACACGTGTACTCTTACAGTGAGAGGGCATGCATAATGCATGCGACCTTAACCAAACATCCACCACCCTGGACTCTGCTGGGTTGTTATCTGGTGTGTGACTCGGCTCTCTTCCTGAGTGGGACGCTGTATCACATTCCTGGAGGCCTTGCTTCCCCCGCTGTTTGCATGTCGGTACTCACAAGCTCCAGGGAAGGGCACATAAACATAAATAGCCAGCAACATTTCCAGGTTCGTTCTTGGCTGATTTTGGGATATAGATGTTTATTCTTGTCATCTATACTCTGAGTCTTATAAGAGAGAGACAGAGAGAGAATGTGTTGGATTCAAAGTAGAGAATGTTTTGTCTTTGGAATCATTCTGTGGTCTATTTTTAAATCGCACAGTGTGCACTTACAGCTACGTTTTCAACAGTGGCAGGCTAATATACACCTTTATCACAATCCAATCTACTTCAAGTCCTAAATGGACCAGTTTCAAGGATGTCGACCCGCAAAACTCAATTTGAGCAGCTGATGGTCTGTCATCAAGACCTCTTGTAAAAGTAGCTAATGCTCACACCGGTATTGTCTGCCAGGGGTTGAGAGTTTTCGAGGCTCGAGCTGAAAGGGAATCATACCCGAGGTGCTTTCTAAGGCCCATTTAACTGGCTTTTTACACTCCATGTGCATTATATGACCGCCTTGTGGTTTCAGCCAACTGTGGGCCTTGCCTGAAAATGAACCCCCCGACTGCGAGGAGCTGACTTATGTCTGTGTGTTTACATCTGTCATGAAAAGGCCAGACTCAGCACCATAACTGAGGCTCCTTAGCCTGTGTAAGAGTTGTGATATTTCTCTCAAGTACAGAAGTACCTTCTGCACAGCTTTTGTCTGATAGTAAAAGAGCGAAAGGGAGTTATTAGATTTTTGAATCTAAAAAACGTTTCAGACAAAAAGACCTGTAGAATACAGAGCACTGAACATATAACAATCTCAAAAAAGGCAGGATTTCCCCATGTTGCCATGCTAGCTTTAGCGTGATCAGACAGATTTGGTGAAATGTTTTATAGAGTAATTCTTGTTCTTTTCTTGTTTGTAATTGCAGTTGTCATCTTTGGAATTTGAAATTATATTTCAGCTGTTTATCTTAACATTTTTTACAAATATCATTTTTATCAAGCAATGCATGTTTAATTTTTCTGAAAAAAAAATAATAACAGCAAGCTAAATGCAAAACAGAATTTTTAGTCATTAAATCAAACCTATCAATGTGAAGTCACACATGGAAAATATGAGAAGATTTGTGGGAAGTTTAAAATCCTCTAGAAACACAACTGTTAGTATAATTAATATTAAATGTATTATTAACCAATTGAAAATAATAAGTGGGAAAATGCGGTAGGTTTCATTGAGCAATCGAAGAAAGATCACCATCTTAGATTAGATTTTTTTTTTGCCTCCCCCCCCCCCACATCTGTCAAGAGTTTGTGCTTGTCCCACAGTGATCATACCATTTATGCAAATGATGACACCAAATCTTTAAACCACCCTATTGTTAAAATTTCCCATTTGCACTATGATGTTTTAAATATTTGGGAGGTTTCTGGACCTCTGCTGTCACCTTCAGCCTTGCTGTGCAGGAGGAAAAAGCATCAGTATTTTCACAACTCTGAGCGACACGAACGTGAAGAGAGATTTACACTGCGTAATAATTTTAACCTGGTGTTGCATTTTGGGTGGATACCTTGGCTTGTGCAGTCAGAAGAAATCCCACAAAAAAGGGCTCTATTACAGACCAATTTGAGTCAATTTCACGGACACTCTAAAGCCCTAAAACGATCATTTTAAATAATCATGTAACAATTGTAAAAACTAATTCTGAACTATGTGAACTGCTGCTCCTCCACACAAACAAAATGCTTTGACGCTTCTTCTGATGCCTGCAAGATAGATATCAAATTTAAAGTGATATAAGTACAACATACTTTGGTACTTGAGCAACCAGCACAAACAATGATTCACTTTGGAGGTGTGCAAATGTCTACATCTAAGCCCTAACCTCTAATGGTAAGATCTTATACTCAAATGCTTGGCTAAAAATGATTAGTAAATACAAGTCAATTTCACACTTGGTTTCTTCAATATATGCATTCAAACTCTGTAGCCACACATTAAATAACATAAACTATTGTACTTTATATGGAAGATTAGATCGAAACGGCCATAGTGGAGATAACCAGTTTCATACGGCAGTTCTGAAGTATTTTACATGTGCAATGCTCAGTGGAGTTTTTAGTTTAGTTTTCTGAAACTGGAGTATAGATAGAACGCATCATCAATTGTACCTCGTGATTGTGTCTTTTTCTTGACAGTACAACTATATTTGCAGTGATAGACAAGTGTGTAAAAGCTAATTTGTTCAATCAATCAATCAATCAATCAATTTTATTTATAAATCGCCCTTTATAATAAAGGCAGCTCAAAGTGCTGTACATATATATATATATATATATATATATATATATATATATATATATATATATATATATATATAAACAAAAACAAACAATTACCCACCCCAACTCCACATGGAAAAAACACACAAACTGTTGTGTAAAGAGCTATAAAACATGTTAGCAGCAATCTTGGTTTAACGTACAAATCACCCAGGGGAAGTGTGCCATGGATTTGATCCAGCCCTGTGTAACACAGTAAGAGTTGCGGGATGTAAGCATGAGAAGTGCAGAGGTCGCGGAAGCTTCCTCTCTCATTTTCAGCTGATTGTGAGAGAAAATGCAGAGAGCAGGTTCGAGTTTTCGGCTGCTTATTTTTTATAGAGCGGCCAGGAAAAGCAGCCAGAAGTGAGAGCTGAAGCCAGGAGGATTTCTTCGGTGGCCCAGCCCAGGGGCCAAAGCCGTATCTGTCAAGCGCATAAACATAGGGGACCTCCAAACCCACAGGTTTCCACTCAGCCAATCGCCACCCATCAAATATACCACCATCATTGCACCACTTGCATTCACTACTGTTCAAAAACCTTCTCTTTCCCTCCAACAGTTTTTGGAAACCCACATTTTGGGCACATCACAAACCCAGCGCACTGAATGTTATGATTTTATAGTCATTTACTAATTAAGCAGAACAGGAACTGTACAGTATTGGTCCTGAAATGCAGATGATTACTGGGAAAAAGAACTCTAGATAGACATGGCAAAACATTGTGTGTCAGTCAAGCAGTAAATTTTTACTCACTCCGAACGATCATGCCAATGTATACTAAAGAGTGGATGTAATGTATTTCCAGAAAACCTGTTTTGACTTTATGCAGTGCTTTTTGCCCATTTCAATCATACCACAAATAACTAAATTAACAATCTGAAGCAGACAAGCATTTCCTGATTGTTTAATGGTCCTATTGAGGTCAGAGCGGACATTAGGCACTTACTATCACTTAAACATCACGAATCAGTGTGTGTGGGTGGGCACCCAGTAACCCGTTATTTCTCCTTTTTAGAAGTAGTACACTTTGTATTATTCAGAGGTGAACACTGGACTAGCTCAGACTCTATTTCAACACCAAAGAGTCTGTTTCTTGTAGCCACAACAGCCACGTCCACCCACTTCTTCCTCTATCACTTCCAGAGACAAACAGCGCTATCTCAGCTGGACCGAGATCAAAACGAAGGGAAAAAGTAGGACAGATTTCAGAGAGGCCCACATCTCCACTGTAGTCAGTTTAGAAGAAAGACTTAGAAAAATAGCTGCTAATATAAACCCCTAAAATCACACTTAAAAAGAGGTAGCGCCAACAAATATTGTTCAGTAAAGACTTTATTGTAACTTCCACTTAATGAGGCTTTTTGCTGTAAGTATCTACAATTTTGAAAGCAACCTAAAATCCAAGGCAATAAAGTATGAAAGAATAGGATCCTACAAAAATAAATGTTCTACATGAAGTCTTGTCCAAATAAAGGTATCCTGTGCCATATGTGCTGGAATGCAGGAGAATCCCTCGTGTCAGTCATGTCATATGTTTGGGCATTTTTGGACATCATTCCTCTCCTACTCTGGTGGCCTGATCATTCCTCAACAATGGACGAGGGCTGACTCCAAGACACACAAACGTAGGTGGTGGAATGTGTCTCAGGTTGTGGTGTTATTACCTACAGAGCAGCCGAAGAGGTGTCACGTCATTTAATTACACGAAGCTTACAACTCCAGTCTGTATTTAAACCCATGGCCTTCATCTGGCTCAGCGTAGCTACTTTTGCGAGAAAAAAAAAAAATATGAATATGATCTTTTGTTTGCACAACTTTAATTGGGTCTTAATTAATATTGTCATCTCAAGAGCAGGCGTCAAATCAGGCTGGCAAATTAAGACGACATTGTGTCAGTGGAAGGCGTTTCGATTTCAATACAAACTGAAAAGGGAGACAGCCGACAGAGAGGGAGAATTACTCCCATTATGTAAACACAATGAAATGAATCCTGTAGCCTCATGCATGCATATTGCTAACATGACAAGACAACATCTGTTTTTGCAGGGCCTCCACATTCAGCCGGGAGAGAAAATTCTGTTTTATCAAGGAACTAATATTTCCTCCTCAGTGGTGTTAAAAGATTGCTAAAGGTTTTGAATTGCACAAGTTGAACCTTTTTACTTGTTGAAATTGCACGTTGCCCCGGTGACGGCCTTGTCTTTGTCACTGCAGAGTGCATTGAATGCTGAAACCATATACCACTGAAGGAAGTCAGTATGTTCGGTGGAGAAAATATACCCTTTTTTCTTTCATTCTTTTTCGTAATCATCCTATTCCAAACTGAACAGATAGGAAATGCACACGTGCACAGCATAGCGGGGTGGGAAAGAGCAACTCCCGTAAATGTCACATTTGTAAAGGACTCTTGTGCTAAACATTAGGACGGTGGCGTCTCGCTGCCACCCCACATTCCCATTTCCAGACACACAAAACCAGAAGTATTCTCCAGGGTCGAGTGAACACCACATGAACGCCGCCTTTGTCCTCTGTGACTGTGGCACCATCTCCTGTGAACACTGTGCTCCTTTCCTGCAAACACCAGCGTGTCACCCAGGAGGTGTCAGGCCAAATGTGAGCGCAACAGTGATATCAGACAATTTATATGGTTTATATTTCCGTGCATATTGTGTAAACATTTCTCTTTAGTCGTGTTGCCTGGTTCGCTGTCGGACTACGTGCCGTATTGAAGGGTGGGAGTCAATTCAAGGTTTTCTCCACTCTGACCTCACTTTGGAAACGCAAGGTCGCATTGTATTTGAGAAGCAAGCATGAAATTTTCTTACAGACACTCCCCATTTACTAAATTTACAAACAGATGTGGGTGGGTCAGGTTTTTAATAATTTGTTTTGCTTAGTGGAAAATTTTCAGTTTTTCCGCTTGTGTTAACTGAGCCAAATAGACAAGGTTTTCTGCATTTATTCACTAAATCACAAAAGTACGACTTTTTTTTAGCGTTTATTAAATTATTATTTTTAAGTGTTGTTGCTGTTTATGCTTCTGTAGGTCTCTGCAAGTCTGATGATTTGTATCCTCTCAAAAGCATGAAACCTATTTTTATTCTATTTTTAAACATTTAAAAAGTAAAAAAAAAAAAAAAAAACTGCGTTGAAAAAAATCTTTATGCTTCCAGATTACATCTTGCTTTCAACTGGTGCATCTGGTAGTATCAAATGCACTATATAGAAAAAAAGTTCTTTATATAACAAAATTAAGATAATACTCACTTTAAAATATATCCCTCTAAAAATGCTTAAAAGTACTTCAAAAGTTTAAAACATGTAATTTATGATGTATCTCAGTAACTACATTTAAATAATAAATAAGTGAGTAACAGCTGAGACTCTACAGCTGGGGTGTATTGAAATCACAGGAAAAGCATGTGAAAATATTATGGCCTGAGGGTATATTGAAACAATGTGGTTGGACACTAAGCTGACTATAAAAAGTAGATTTTCACTCTTAGGGAATGTTTGCATCTTAGTGGTTTTGGATATTTAATATTTTGGGATATTGACCACAAGCATACCTCCAGAAATACTTGAAAAACATTGAAGACCCAGAAGCGCTGACTATCATGGACTTTCCCCCTCAGACACTTGACCTCAGCTCTGCTGAATATTTATGGGGGCACATGAAAGCCAAGGATTTCTGACATCACAGGAAACTCTTTGGCGCAATGAGAGATTATTCTGTGAAACATGATATATCGTGTTTTCCTGAAACTTCTGGATTCTGCTGCAGTTTCAACACATAAAGTTCCCCATATTATAAAAACGCTATTTTGGCAAATGCTTCTTTGCAAGGCATTTACCACCATAAGGTGACTTAACTTTATTTAAATAAGATGCATGTTTGTTTTTAAATACTAATCTGAGAAGCATGATGTGAATTTATTTAAACTCATTTGAGTCAAGACATTGTAAGAGTGTCATGAGGTTGAAGTGATATTTATCAATTAGAGGACTTTGAAAGACAATTGATTGAACTGTATTGTATAGGGGTATCAGATTAGCTGGGCTAGATACTATAATGCACACTATGATTTTATAGTGTACACTATACTGTACACTATAATTTTGGATAATGTAACTTCCACTTTAAAATGATGTTAATATTATACATAACATTCACACTAACCTTGACGTTTGTGGCTGTTGTGTTATGATGTGGGGAGAAATAAAAAAAATCAGCAGTCTGAAAACTTTTGCAATGGACTGCAAAAACCATACCAGGAATAATAATTATAAAATATCATCTTAAATTTTTAGTTGGAGTTTATTAATGTGGCTCCATGCTATCACCTATGTTTGGCAACCAGACATATAGCTGGTGGGAACCACTTTTCCCAGAAGTCACATGACATGTTTCCAGTCTGCTGCCAACGCCAAGCCCAATGGCCAACCTGCACACAGTCTACAGAGTACATGCAGCTGGTTTTACTCCAAAACATTCTGGGAATGAATCCACCAGAGCTGGTGTGAGAGTGTCTGTGTGTATGCCTACCTGTCTGTGTGGTTAAGCCTGTGTAAATGTGTGTGTGCTCTTCATAATTAATACGTATGCACCGTGCCAGCTGCCAGTGCCCACATCCAAATATTCAGCGAGCCTCACTGCAATGCAGCTTCTGCATGGCACAAGCCAAAAAAAAAGCTTATCCCTCTATCCAGCCGCAGCCTTGTAGCTGGACTGGTGGACAGGCAGGCGCACTCCACCTCTTAAATAAAAACACAAAACCAGATACCTCAGCATACCTTGACCACAGTATTGCTGCAACACAATGTCCCACAGTGCTTTGGAAGTAATTTTCATCTGCTTTACCATTCAAAAGGAAGCATTTATTTAAGCAAAAAACAAAAAAAATTGCTTGTAAAATTATTCATATCCCTTGAGCATTTTCTTCTAGTTACATCCACAAAGTTCATTTCATTTTGTTGGAATTTTTTGTGAAGGACCAACATAATTGTGAAGATTGTTTTTACTAGTAAAATTCCAAAATGTGCTGTGAGAACTTGTATTCAGCCCTCCTGAGTCAATACTTCCTAGAACAACATTTTTCTGCACCTCGCTGTTAGTGTTTATGTATAGAAACACCAGGTTTTCATATCTAGACGTCTTTTGTGGACTCTAGCAAGTTTTCTTTCCTTCAATGCTCTCTATTTTACAACTTTCTTTTCTTTATGGAAGCTTCCACAAGCTATGATGCTGCTACCATCACATACACACACACACACACATATATATATATATATATATATATATATATATATATATATATATATATATATATATATATATATATATATATATATATATAT
>NW_015117836.1:0-13493 GCF_001443285.1 Poecilia latipinna
AGTTGGCCAGTCTAAGGTAAAAACCCAGAGCATACAGCGTTCATGTTTTTTTTTTTTCTTGCTTGCTTCCCGCGCCCCCCCGCCGCCCTGCAATGGGACGGCGACCCCCTAGGGGGCGTGCCCCACAGTTTGGGAACCTATGCTTTATGACATCATCGATAACATGATGATGTCAAAAAACCATGTGTCAGGTTTTTGTTTGGTTTAGTTGCTATGGAAACACAAGGAGTTATGTATGAGGTATGATTACTGTCAATTAAAAGTGCATTCGTAGACATCTAAATTCATTAATGTAAGTCAATAAATGTGCATAAATTCAAGTTTTGTATTTGTCCTGTTTTCAAACTCATGTCAAAATCTGAAATTTTACCTATGAGAATACTTGTAAACAAATAAATTAATACAATTATTTTTAATAGGTTATATAGAGAGAGTAAGTATTTTTCCAGAAGTTAGACACACATCAGTCACATTTAGAAACTGGCTTGATCTATTTTGAACTGTGAAATTTGAGGAGGATCCTCTTAAACATAACATCATGTCTTGCCTTAATTGCTTGCTCTGTTCACAAGGGAAACATTTAACTACATCTAATAGTTACATTATTTAGTTTTTTTTTTTTACATTTGAACTCAGTGACAATAATGATGCACTAAGCAGATCATCAGCCAAAGAGTTTTATGTCTAATCTCACCTTATTTATTTATTAGTTTTTCTCATTCTAACACCCCCATCTCAGCCTCTTTACTGTGTCTTTATGAATCACCCCTTTGTGAGATATTCTGTTTACTTTTACCACTGCAGCATAAAGCGACACCCTGCCCAAAACATTTGCAATGGAGGTTTTGTTCTTTAGTTTGTTTCTTTGATTGCATTGAAAAACAAGTTAATGTTCTTCTTCCAGTTCAGTTACGTTTTGTCGCCCTCTTCTGGACATTTTTGAGTAAATGAGATTTTTTTCCCACTATTGCGTTTTTAAGCATATTGCGATAACAATAATAACAAAAACATAATAAAAGTAGCAGCATATTATAACTGAACTGTTTGCCAGTAATTTGTGGCACTTGAGTTAAAGTTAGATTTAAATTAAGACCAGATCAGGTTTTAGTCTCTTGAACAGAAAAATGTTTTCACTCTCTTGCCATAAAACTAGGATTTGATTTCCTTTCACACCTGGACTCAATGAAAGAATGTCATATCAATTTCATTTAAACATTTAAAATTAGATTATTGCCTGAGACCAATGAAAATGTACTTTTAAAAGACATAAATGTATGGCTATAAAAGGTTATTATTTTCAAAAGGTACTTTTAATCTGATAAGACTCTTGAAGACATTTTTAATTATTGAGTATGACTGTTGTGTCTGTGCTTTGAAAATGGCTGAACAGAACGACTAAGACTGGGTGAGTTTAAGAAAATATATTTTCAGGAAAATAAAGGAAACGTAGGAACATAAACAATGATCAGTCACAATGCTTATATGAAATGCTGAGTGTAATGATTTGTGTAACAATAGGCTGTTATAACCAAATGTTGTGTTTTTACATGAGAAAATGTCAACCATTCATTAATGCATTAGTGTGGATTATCAGTCATCAGGACAAAAGCATCCTAATGCTGGTGTTGGTCGTGTCTTTAGCTGGACTGATGTTATTACTCCTGTGCTGTAGTTGTTACCACATCTTCTTGCTTTCACATTTGGATTTCTTTCTGAGGTTGGCAAGTAGGACAGGGTTTATGCAGATCCACATGTGGTTAGAGCTCAGTAATCATTTATTTAACTGATTTTATCTATTTCAAAGAGTCCAAACTCAAAGAAACAAATTTAATTCACTGTTTATCCCAGTTTGTAAACAAGGACAAAGTTTAGTTTCAGGACAAAAAAAGTTAAGCATCAGTTATTTCCTCAGGAAATTCAACGCTATTGCTTCAAAAGACCAACATGAGCTCAGTGTGTTTGGAAGGAGGATTTTAAGTGTTTGTAGTTTATATAAAATTAAGTCTACATCCAAACCACCTTTGGTGCTACAATCCAACTATGTACATCATATATATATGCTGCAACATTTTGCTAATAGTAGAAATGATTACTTACATTTGTTTCTGATCAGCACATTGAGCCACGCACTGCCTTGCAGAACCCTTTGAATGTTTTCCACATATTCTCAAGTTATACCCGGAAACTTCAGTATATTTATTTTAAAGGACACTCTGACATAAAGCTGTGCACAAATGTGAAAATGAATGAAAACTAACTCAGGGTTTGTAAACATTTTACAGATAAAAATATAAAAAGTATTCAGCCCCCCTGAGACGATGCTTGAGCTGGTTCTTGCTGCGATCACAGCTGCAGGTTATGTCTGCCTTGCTCACCTGAGTCTGACTAACTTTTCCTGGCCAGCAGAATAAAAATTATCTCCACATCATCATGCTGCCACTGCCATGTTTTACTCAACACATTTTGTTTGTAGGGATAAAATACTGATTTAAAAAATGAAAGAAGGAAAACATTTTATTCACTTCTATTGTTTGAATAAACATGCAGAAAACATTCATATGATGAGCCAAAAAGACATCAAGCTGTTTATGAAACACAAAAAAATGTATACACAATGTACAGTGGTAAAAAAATAAAAACACTGTTAGAATAATTAATAAGAAAAGAAGCTAAACACTTTTCTGTTGATTTACTGATCTATTGTTGGTAATATTGTAGCACTGATAGAAAACATACATTTTTGTAAGTGGCAAATTAACATTTTTGAAGTTCCTTTTAACTAAAAGTGTCACTTTCTGCCTTTCCAAGATTTTTTTTTTTTATAGAAAAGTGCTCAATAGCACATCGAGGCAAGGAAGTTAAAGATGGTGTTGGACGTATGTAAACCCAAATAAAACAAATAACTTTTATAAATGTAACCTTAGAAAATAATAAATATCAGGATTTTATTTACATTCAATTTAAGTAGCATACAGTTAAATAATGCGGTATTTAATCCTTTGTGTTGACTCCTGCTGAAGTCAGCGACACAATATTAGCAATAAAGAAATTATCAACAACAAAACGATAATTCTGTCTGTGAAACTAATGAACATTTGTTGTGCCAAGTAAATGTTACTCTTTTTCTTTCACAAAAGCAGTTACAGCGATTGCACAGTAACAAAACTATTACCCTGTAAAACACAGACATCATTATTACCCTGTTAAAGTACAAATAAGCGTAAAAACTGAGGCTAGCGCCCATGCTAACCTCCACGCTAACAGCACGTAGTGCAGGATGAGCTCAGTTTTATCACCATCAGTCCAAATCCGTCCATTTCCTACTGCGTGCTTGACTTCTCCCACAGCAGCTGGGATCCACTGACCTCTTCTCTGGATCTCTGTACAATGTGTAAAACCTCACAGATTAGCTGTGGGGTGTAATTTCCTGTGGATAGAAAAATAACAATAGTGTGTTAAGATAAAAGCAAAACAATTTGAAACTGCAAAATGATGCTGATTTTTTTCTGCTCTGTAGCCTACAGTGCCTGCCAAGGTATTTGTAACTTTAACTTTTTCACATTTAAGCACATTACAATCACAAACTTATAAGTATTTTGTTGGAAGTCACTGTGATAGATTGAAAATGATTCGTTGTCAAGTAGAGAAAGAAAAAGTATTTTTAAAATTCATTGCAGCTAATTTAGTTTGGAATCACTTTCCTTTGTAATGGAATCACACTAAATTGCAAAATTTAAAAATATCCAAAAGTTAAAAGACTATTTGCAATGTATTGTATTTATGCAACTTCTTGGCGTTTGGGAGAACAAACGTACTCATTTTTGGTGAGTGGAGCTTTGTCGCAGGTGACCTCTGAGAGTTGACCGTCTTTGCTGACCGTCTGAACCCCTGACTGCTGAATACTACCTCTGGGTTTGGAGAGACCCTTCAGTGTTACGTCTCTGCAGGCAGAACATGCAGGAATATTTAGAATAAGGTGCTCAGCAAAAGAGAATCCGTGAGATGGTTGCCGTCCAGACAGCCGCTCACCCGTTAGTCGTCCCATCTCCTTCCTCGATCTTTTTGAGGCTCGGGTCTTTCCACCTGGGCAGTTTCCCTGCGACGGCCATAAGCAGACCACAGCGGTTTCTGTAGCAGCAGGTGGCATCCACTGCCAGGAACACCAGCAGGAAAATCAATATCACGATGCCAACCACGGTGCCTTTGGTCATCCTGCTGCTCACTGCGGGTACAAAGGAAAAACATTACGATGATAAATGTAATCATTATCTTTCACTTAAAATATGTGTCATCTAGCATAGAACGAGAGAGGCAACACACCGGGCTGTTCTGCAATTGTGAAGTTGAACATTGCGGGGATGGAGGAGCCATTAGCGTTGACGGCTCTGACTTCCAGGTGATAGTCTGAGCCGAAGCTGAGGTCTTTCAGGCTGACAGTGTTAGCATCAGAGGGAAGCCGCAGTGTTTTCCTCTCACTCTCTTCTGTGTCCTGGATAAAAAGGAGCACAAGAAGCGAATTAATGACAAGAAAGAAATGAAATAACACAGGTAGACTTGGGCTCACATGGTCTCTCACCTGTTCGTATTGGACGTCAAAGTACAGCAGAGGGGAGCCGCCGTTTTCGATTTGTTGAAGAGGAACAGAGAAGGAGTTGCCCTCCACTACTGCCTGACTTGTGGTTAAAGCTGGACTGTCTGGTTCACCTAAAATCAGAAGGGGAAACCATTTAGCGGTAGGCTATAATAATTAACTCATAACTTTGGGATGCATATGACTCAAATATATTTCATTTGCAGGTTTTTATTTTTGTTACAGAGTGTGGGAACTTTACCTTCTGCAAAGGGAGGACAGCAGATTAGGAGGTGATGTGAGTGGAATCAGCAGGTGAATGACGATATGAAGATGTTAGGATGATGATTCCAATGAAAGATGGACATGAAGAACCAGGGATGACAGATGAAAATGAAGATGAAACATTACTGTTAAGCAACATCGTTTTTTTTATTTTTATGTACAAATACTTTACAAGCAAGCTACCAGCTTTTTAACATGTTTTTTCTTTTTTTCTACATTTACTAATTAGGCGATTTCCGATAACGACTTGCATTCAGGGTTATCAAGAGGATTTCTGGTGACAATCCTTTAAAATCCAATGAAAGTACATTGAAGTTGATGGCTGGTTGCAGTAGATCAAACTTACGTTTTCCCTCAGTGCGAACTGTGTTTTCCATTGAGAACTGCCCCTGTCCCACATCATTCATGGCCGCCATACGAACTGTATACTTGGTGTATGGCTTGAGGTTGGTGATAGCCAAAATATCTACAAAAAACACAAAGAAGGTTCAGGATTAGCTAGACAGCTAGATCACTACCAGGTGAAACGTGAATTACAACCACAAAACCTTAATGAAAGTATAAATTCTCACTTGAAGCTGCAACAACGGTCTCCTCCCACTTATCCGTTGCACTTTTCCTCCACTGCAGAACAAAGCTTTTGATCGGTGCTCCTCCGTTGATGGGGAAGGTTTTCAGTGTGAAGAGCACAGAGGTTGGACCCGGGGTGACCGTCAGGTAATGTGGCGGCCCGGGTTGGGCTGGAGGGCGAGCAGGAGGACAGGAAAACACAGAAATAATGTCAACTAGAGACACGTTGATCACCGAGAGGGAAATGTTTCCGACTGAAGTGGAAACCTTACTCTGAATTACGACATCTCTCGATGCATTTCCAGAAATACCGACAGCCATGCAGGAGTAGCGTCCGCCGTCAGAGGGCATCACTTCCTCAATCTCCAGCACGCCGTCCACCGCCTTGATACGACTGGTCGAATCCTGGCAGAGAGGGTTCAAACATTAAAAATACAGGACTTCCAGGTGATGAATTACAATAAAAGGCAAAAATGTTTTTCAGCTTTTGCATGATGGTTAAATTGCAAAGTAACAAAGAACAAAGGTTTCTGAAATGTAAACTAATGAGGCCATGGCAAATGCTCTAACAGCCTGTTTCTTAAAGGATTATTGGACAGGACAATTATCCTGTACATTTTTAATGAGAAACAAACACATCTGCATGAAGGGGGGAAAAAAGTTAAACGTGGAATAATTTGGCAGTGGTACAAATGGACATAACCGTAAACTAAAACTTTGCTACAGCAATTTAGATTCAGTTTTTATTCTTTGGAACCTCTTTTCAAGTGAGCAAATATCTGAAAAATGGACACCTGAATTTTCACTCAGATTGATTTGATTAACTGTAATGATGGTTAATATGAGCTGAAGAAGACTGAAATTAAATTTAATAAGAGTTTCAACGAAATATTAGCTTAAGTTTGTGCATCAAGGGTTTTAAGGACTTTTTCTTTCCTGCTTGTTTCTGCATAAACACTGTTTATGCAGAAAAGAAAATCAAAAATTATTTCTACATGCCTCACATTGTATCTTATTGTGTACACATTTAAGAGCCACCTCATGTGCGATTAGTAAGAGTTTGAGCAGCCTTACCAGCTCTTCTCCGTTTTGCTTGTTGATCCAGTGCAGCTCAGGCTGCGGGTGACCAGTCACGTTGCAGGACACAGAGACGCGTTCGCCCACATTCACACTGTGCTGATCTTCTGAGATAAACACCTCTGGAGGCTCTATACGTAAAAGAAGCATCATCATCACCTTGCTTTAGTGCACTCTATTAGAATGAAAGAAACTAATTGATGGAATGTGAAAACCAACCAAAAACATGCAGCATGAACGTAGCGCTGTTCTCAGCGATCTTGTTTTTGGCCGTGCAGACGTACTCCCCGAAGTCGTCCCTGACAACGGACTGGATGGTGAGCTGGCTGTGGTCGGAGTTGAAGACGTGGCGGGACGGATCAGCCTCGATAGGCCTTAGGATGAAAAATTAAAAAAATAGTTGCATGTCCCGTTTGTGTGGAGTCAGTATTTGGAGACGTGATTATAGGCAACAAGAAAGCCAGCAGAGGGAGGCAGAAAATTTTAGAAGAAAGTAAATAATGACGCAGACTATTAACACAGAAAAACTGCCATCTTTACTCGGCCCACCTTATAAAAGGTACAAAAACATAAGTAAGGTATGTTTTGTACCTTGTAAAATGGAAGTTTGTTACATTGACCTGCCTTTAGTATGTTTTTAAGGCAAATGTTGATTTCAGTGCAACTAATAAAATATCTTGTGAGCAGAAATCAGTGCGATGTTTGATAAAATGCATTTTCAGATATTTTGTTCATACAAATTGAGTCAAGAATTTAAATTCTTCTAGCTTAAAATAAGTAATTAATCCTAACTTGTTAATGTGAATGTGACTAACACAGAAATCTGTATGCAAACCGTCAAACAGTTTATATTGCAATCATTAAGTTGTATGTACAGGGCGGCCATATTGGTTTATGATGTCAGTGTTGCAACCTCTACATGGCCTTTCTCACAAATACATTTGTAAATTAATAAAAAGAAAATACATTTCTGAAGTTATAATGAAACAACCAACAGTAACTGTTCACGGCTTCTAGTATTGTAGATTTAAGATGTCGATTTTTGAAAAAAGAAAAAAAAAAAAAAACGAGGTTTCATTTTATGAATAAAAGCAAATTGTTAGTGGAAATATACTAACTAGACATTTAAAAATCCAATCCTGTAATCAAAGGCTTAGGCTTTTAAAGAATTAATGTGAATTTCAAGTATTCAAAGTAATTTTTTTATAATAATAAAGTAAGAAAATGGTGGCTTACAGAGTCCATGTGATGTTGGGTTTTGGCAGACCATCAACCAAACACAGTAATGACACATTGGTTTCAGGCCCAGCAATCACTTTTTTCACTTCTTCTCTGATGTGCACAGTGGGAGGAGCTGCAGTGTGAGACATATTGTTAAAAGAAGTTACAAAAATTATAAGAAAAATAAAATAGGACTTAGTTACTTGTAATCGTCCTTTATGCCTCTGGATACCATAAAGAAGTGACTAACCGTTGGCGACGACAGAAACAGGAAGCTGCTTGTAGATTGCTCTCCCTCTGATCTGGGCCTGACAGATGTACGTCCCGGCATCGCTCCTCTTCACTTTCTCAATATGAAGCGTGTTGTCGGACATCTTACGAACACGAACTCCAGCTGAAGAAAAGGAGCCAAACAAAGTCACATTAACAGCTTATCAACATCTTATTTTAATCACGTTACTGCAGCTGGCCAAAGTTGATCAGACTCTTCCTCTTGTAAGCAAAACAGAACTTCATGCTGCAGTATGAAGTATGAGTCTTAATGTAGCACACGTTGTTTTTAAGACAATATAAGCTTTTTAGACACATGGCGTTGTAAATGCAGAAACATTCAATGATGACTGATGCAAATGAAAAGGAAGTACTAAACAATGGCAGTGAGTTTTACTTTACTTCAGGATGCCAGTTGAGCTTGTTCTTGTTTTTAACAGCCTCCAGTGCTAAACATACCATACCAACTTTATTTATAAAGCACTTTAAAACAACCACAGCTGATACAAAGTGCAGTACATCAAAACACAACATAACAAAAAAAAAAAAAAAAACATAAAATAAAAACTTACAGTTTAAAAACAAAAACATACAATTTAAAACTAGATCCCTCTAGAGGTGAAAGCCAAGTAAAATAGATGGGTTTTAAGACGAGCTTTAAAACCTGCAACTGTAATGTAAACAGTTTCAAACTAATTGCACTCTCCACTGATAACGATACCCACAAAAATCTATTACTTTTATAATTTGATCATAATAACATTTTCCAGTATTCTCTAAAACAAAAACAAAAAAACATAAAGTCTTTTTAAATATTCTCAGATGACCCGGTCTGTGTTTGATTGAAACTCAAGTTTTTATGCTAGGTGTCGTTAGCGCCTTGTATTATCGTTATTAATATTGTATGCAAATTGAAGCACAAATTCAAATACTTCGTAAAAGTTTTCATAGGCAAATTTTGATGGCAAACTGTGCACAATTCAACTGGATTAGTCCAACAAAATTCTGAGACTCAATAGTGAGATTATGCTGCAAACTTCTGAAAAAGCAGAGAGGTCGTCTTCATTTAAGAGCACAAGTTGCAGAATCTAAAATGTTTAGGTTAATTCAAGAATAATATCCGAAAAATCTGTCTAAACCTGTGACTTTTAATGATTTTCTTAAAATTTGAAACTAAATTGGAAAAATGTTCACATTTTTCATAAGATCAAAAATTATTTGTTCTTCAACTCTTCAACTGCATCTCGAAATAAAATGCATGGGTGCTTCATTTAAAGGTTTATGCTGTACTGTGATGCAGCAATAAATAAAAAAAACAACAACCTCCAAACCTTCAGGCATAAATGGGCCGAGAGCTTGATTTATTGTTCAGAAGTTAGAAACGTCTGTCATAGCGTCCCCTGCTGGTGAGTCGCACTAACTTTATTTTATTTTTCTACCGAACAGTGGTACATATGTAATGCTTAAGTTATGAGGAAAGTTTCATTTTCATTTTTTAATGATTTTTAAGAAGAGAAATGAGTTTCGTCACAGAACAATAAGCTGAAACTCATCTCCCTCCGTGGGTTAGAGACCCTGTTTAACAAACATGCTTGATGCTCTAGATTACTTGACTGAAGAGATTTTCAGGTCATGTTGCAAAAACAGCAGCATGACAGCCTCTGATTAAATAAATACAACAATAAGAGGATATTTTGGATTCTAAGTTAGTTGGAAATTGCTAACCACAAAGCATATTTTTGGGGTGTAAAACATTTCCTAGGTGCTGCTCCAAGATCTTACGAGTAGAAGGGATCAGTTCTCCGTCTTTAAGCCACGTAATGTCCACCGCTGGCCGCCCGCTCACCAGACACGGCACCATTCCGTCTGCTCCCTCCAGAAACTCATGGTAGGTGGTGGTGCCGTGGAACGACGGACCCTCTGAGAAAACACGTCAAAGGTAAAATGCTCAATCTGAATGAAGTTAAAGGACGAAAATGTCACAACGTCAACAACGACAAGCTTGTCGTGCGTGTGCAGTGACTTACCGTAGACATAGATAACCGACTGAGCATCCGCCTTGTGTCCATCATCGGACTCAAACATGCAGGTGTACGTGCCCCCGTCAGACAGGCTGGCTTTCTTGATGAGCAGCTTGGAGGTGGTGTAGTCCAGCTTTGAGACGATGTCTTCATCATCAATCTCCTCTCCTCCCTTATGCCATGTCATTTCTCCTTCTTTTGTGGCTGCAGGAGACAGGATGGGACAGAAAAGAGAGAGTGAAAACCTACTTTAAAAATGGATTGTGAGCTTTACGAATGGACAGAGGGTTGGAAGTCAAATAAAGTTTTGCTTACCTTTACATACCAGCAACATCTCTTCTCCTACCTGGAAGTCTTGCTTACTTAAAATGATTTCCAGCTTTATAGTTTGACCTGGACAAAAGAAAAGCTTTGTTTTGTCGATTGGATGTAAAATTGGTTCTATTTAAATAAACTGAACTAAATACATCTTTTTTAATGACACAAATTCACTCAAAACGAGTAAGATCCTGACTTAATGAGTGAGGCCGTTTAGCTTGTCAATAATAGTATCCGTCTGGTGCGTTTAGCAGTCTTATCATTGACCACTGGATGTTTCCTGAATTATTTCCTGCTAACATGTATGACCCCCTCATCCACCTAAACAATCAGTGGTACTAAAGTCACAGTCAGTGATGCGTATGGTTCTTACCTGCGCTGTGCACCAGCGGCAGGAGCAGCGAGATGATGGCTAATTGGTTGAGCATCCTCTCCTGGTGGAAACTCATCAGTCCAGAACTCCAGCTGGATATAAAAACTAACTGCGGTTTGTTCCTCAAACAAGTGAAGTTCAAATATTGGTATCACAAAGGCAGAGAGATGGCTGCAGTTTCCTGTGCTGTTGACACAACTTTGACTGAGGCATGGTCTGTGTCAGAGGTTATATAGAGGCAGTGGGGCAGATGAAAAGGGAGGAAATGGGAAGGGGAGGGGCCAAGTAGAAAGCATGTTCTTGTCTCTCATCCTATCTTACAACCCAAATTTCTGATGCTCATTCATGAAGCACGGCACTCGTTCCATTCCTACATCTCGTCTTTTATTTCTTCCTGTTCACTCTATGCTTCCAAATCCGTTTTCTCTACTTTCACCTTGTTTGGCATCATCTTCTTCCCTTCCTTTCTTCCACTTTGTTCCTTCCTGAGTTTCTTACCCCCAGGCTTCCGGATGAAAGCCAGGGTCAGGCAGCCCTCAAGGGAAAGGAGAGATGACGAAAGATGTTTTTTTTTCCTTTTTAATCTTTTCCCGTTTCATTTAAAACGTAGAAAATCCGCTTGAACACGTGAAGCCGAGTGCAAAGAGAGTATGCAAAAACTGCCACGTTGCTCCCAAATGTTGGCAATTTGCTGGGAAACTTCAATGATTCCTGCATTTCCCTAAGAAATACAGGAGACAATTTCAAACAGTTGTAACTGTGAAACTGAAATCAAAGCATCAGTCAGAATTGAGATCGCCTTTTAGTTGAAGTTTTAAATTTAGGAAAACAAAATCTGAGTATTGCACTTTTTTCTGGTTTAAAAATCACATTGTACAGAAAAACTGTTTTATACTTCATGCTGAACAAAATCGGCAGCAGAACTTTCTTCAGCAAATGCATTTTTCTCATCCCAACCAAATAATGGTGCCATAACTCGATTTTTCCTCTCCAAACAAAGGTTACTGTTCTGTGACTTTCTTAGAGGTTGTTCCCCTTTTATCAGTGCTAAAGAAGATTTTCTCTGTTTTTTGTTTTTTTGTCTTTTATTCTTATGGTACAAAATCTTTTAAAAGTGCATAACCTGATTTACTTAACTATGACCTCTGACCTATCTGTAATATATGGCGCCATTATGGGATGTGTCTCAGCGCCACTGCTGTTCAAACATAAAGAGCTTCTTTCATGTTGCAGCCTCTGAAAAAAATGTACATGCATCTAACAAACGGTGCAGAACCTTGCAGATGTATTCAATCCACTAAATACTTATCTAAACAGTTTGACGTTTCTTCTGACTGGAGTGTATTTTATGTGACAGACCAAGACAAAGTCCCCACTGAGTCAGCTGTCAGTCTTTTGGGTTTTATCAGCTAGCTTTATACATCTAGAAAATGTTTTTTTCCCCATTTTTCCTTTCAAAATAGGTCAATAAAGAGCATCTGTAAACATATCATGCTCAGATGGATTTTTGTCTAAGTCTTGCGTTGGATGGAGAATCGGGAACTTTAAGCCTTCGTGCTTTGATAGCTATGGATTAATTTAGAAAGGGGATCTCTGAGCAGTCTGAACTTTGGTAACTCAAAGTACAAGTGGACAAGACATTCTGCAGTCTCTGTGCAATGCTGATGAGAAAGTACAACTTCGCCTTTTGTTGGAAGATATAAATAGTCTGTTTTCACTGCGTAAGGTCACTCAGTCCCTGAGAGTCTTCAAAACAATGTTTTGGCCTTTTGGATAAAATAATGACACAATGCATTTTGTTGTTCGTAATTGTTTCAGCTGTCTCATCTTAAGTAGGATTATTTATTTCCATATCAACCTTGACTGGTCCATGCGAACACATAAAGATGTTTTGGTCTAAACCACTCCATCACAGCTCTTGCTGTTTTTGTTCAGGTTTGTTGTTTGTTTCTAAGACAAATCTCCACCTGTTCTCAGTTTTTATTGGACACTTTCACCAGTTTTCCATTGGCTAGAATGGCTCCTTCCTTTCTAGCCAAAAAAAAACCCAACTATCTCCACCACCTCGTGGTCCCATCACCATGCTCCACAGAGGTCCAGTGTTAAGGTTGCTGACACATAGAGTTATGTTGACCTTTAATATTAAAGACATACTTCTTTTAAAAAGATCAATCAGTCGGTCTGGCAATGTTTATACACCCGAACACACCCTTATTCACACAATGTACGTCATTAGTCTTTCATCTCTGTGGCAGAAAAATGCCCGCTGTCAGTCCGTTTCATTCCTCTGAGTCGTATCACTTCCATTGGCCAGCAGCCAGCCTACCCTCCCTCTGATGGCCTATCAGTATCTGCACACCACCGTTCAGGCAGCCAATCAAAGGTTGGCGAGTCCAAAGGGGCCACCTATCATGGTGTTATCAGGAGGTGTTATTATGGCTCATTAGATTGGAGTGTGCTCATAATGAGGACGATTAACGAGGGTGGGCACACTTTGACAGAAGCTCTGGATTGTATTCGTAGGTTTTCCTTTTCCAATCGGATCAGAAGCCCTACAAAGAGTACACACACACATACAGTGTCTGGAAAAATTATTCACACTTGTTGGTTTTTATTTTTTTAGTTTTCTCACAATGCATCCAGTAATTTCAATGTATTTAATTGGGATTTAATGTGACAGACTAGTGTGTGACTGTGAAGTGATGATTCGAAAGATTTTTCAAGCTGTGTAAAAATTATAGTGTTTTGTTGGCTTTGGCGAGTATGCTATGTTCGGTACTAGACCATC
>NW_015117837.1:0-8399 GCF_001443285.1 Poecilia latipinna
TTTTAAATAAACCAAAAGGTTCAGGTAACAACACAACTCGGCTTAAAATCTTTAAAAATACACAAGCCTGTGTTTAAGCTTTAAAAAAAAAAGTAGATGCGTACATTTTCTGTACCAAAATATATATATATATAAAAAAAGCCTTTTCATGTCTGTTAAAGTGACACTACTTAATCCACCGCACAAGAAAAAATAAATAAAATTTACATTGCAGAAAATTTCAGCGTTTTGGTTTTATTTTGAATTATTTTCCCAAATGTGACAGGAAGGTGTCTAAACTGACTGGTGCAAAATGAAAGACATTGCTCTAACCAGTGAAAGCTTGAGCTAAATAACTTTTATTGAACTAAATAAGTTGGAGATGCAGGAGTGCTTGATGTCAGAGGAAATTGTATAAAAATCCAGAAAACAATAAATAGACCAGAGATGCTAACAACGTGGACTATTTGTGTTCAAATCAACCAAAAACAGATCAAAAGGTACGATTCAACAGTATGGCACATCAGCAGTTTGCTACTGAAGCTCTATACATCGCTGTCGAGTCGGCCTTTCACTTAACTCAGAGCTACAAGGGAAAATTTACAGAAAATAAACCACACATGATCCCCTCATGATTAATATAGACAACTAAATATTGGACAGGTAGATTTTAAATATTGAAACAATTCATTGGGGAAAAAAAAAACCCTGATAAGACGGTGCGTGCGTCATGTTTCACTACAAGATGACGCTCGTCTTTTATTCCTTCAGTCCATCTTTAGTCTGAACAGACTGAGCTGTCTGCAGCCAAGATCAATAAACTACCTGGTCAGAGTACATCAGCTGTTACAATCCAGAAAAAGGAAAAAAAACCGTAAAGCAGATCAGCACACGTTTAGATTCACGCACACAAACCTCAAATCCTAATCTGTAAACACTCGAAAGCAGGGAGCAAAGATGGAAAACTATTTTTATTTAATCTCAAGCATTAAAAAAAAAAAGATGAACTTGTCCATTGAAATTTGTCCGTATTTCCAGACTATTTTTTTTTAAGTTGTAGTGCTTTGACGGAAACGCTGCGACCAAGATAGTCTTTAAAGAGGTTAGAAGTTTCCAGAATGACTCTCTGCACTGTGTGTGTGAGTGTGTGTTTGTCGGGGGGGCTCATCCACTTGAAATGACGGCTCGTGTTGCTCATCAGTGGTCTCCAGCAGGTCCAGTGTTCCAGCACTTGGATCATAGTGTCTGGTCATCTACTGTACGGCTCGGTCCGTTTCCCTCCACGTCTTTAGGAGCTCACCAGAACATAGATCATTCTGGAAGAGACAGATTAGGATTACCGTCAGGTTCACTCACAACCGCCTGGGTCCTAATGACCACAGCCAGTAAGATGGTGCAACATTTTCAACATCTGTGACTGACAAAATAACGACTCAGGGTGTTGCCACAATTTAAATACATCTGCTGAAAATTTACAGTGTTGACAAAAAATAAAAATAAAAAAATACACATTTTCTTACCGTGTGTTAAAAGTGGGAGCGTTTCTATTACAGTCATGAAACATCAACTTTCATGTTTTTGACAAATCTAAAACTTTAGTTAAAAAAAAAAAAGCCTCTTTTGTATTCAATTAGATTTTAGCAGAGAGCCATTTTGGGAAAAAAAATAATTTAAAGCTGCAAAAGGTCACATGACTGAAAAAAATACAACTTTTTACACAAATATCTCCTTTGGGAAATTTCTTGTAATCTTTATAGAACAAGCATTTTGTGTCTTTTTTTTAAAGGGCAAGGAAAACGGGTCTAAAAACATTAATGGGAATTTTAGTGTTTGTCATTCTTTGTGAAAATTCAGTGCAAATATTGCAGGAGAATTTAAAAAAAAAAAAACCTTAAAATTGTTATATCTGTATTTAAAACCATCAACTGGCTCCTTTTCAGTTTCAGCCAAAGTTATTCAGAGCCAGCTGCGACTCCGCAGGTTGCAGAGCCGCATGTTCAACCAATGCAGAGAGCTTCTGTACGATTGTCAAAGTGAGAAATGGAAAAAGCTGTGTACCCGTAGAGATAGTAGAAGAATGAGAGGAGGTAGAAAGCCAGTTTGCACCAGCCTTCTTTTTGACAATAGGCCAGGATGTCGGCATTCATGATGGTAGTCGGGTCATAGAGTCCTGGACAGCTCATCACAGGTCTGCTCGTATACCTGTGGCACAGCAAAAATATTAATAAATAAACCTGTTAGTCACAAACGAAGCAGAGGATTCCTGTTTCGGCGGTCAGCCGGTTGCTCGGTTACCCACCTCCAGACGTGATAAGCCAGCAGCGGCAAGTTGAGGAAGAGGGTGAGCCACTCGGCCGCGCACAGAAACATCACGCAGAAGAAGAAATGGATGAGATACTCTGGCAGCACCAGCTGAAACAGACCAGAGGAGAGGAGACGTCAAGGCACAGGGACAGCCGGTCAGTCTGCCTTCCTGCTCAAAACGAGACGATTAGGAAGCCAAGACAGTCAGAGGACGACGTGGGAGAACGCTGCAGCTCCCTGAAGAAAACCAATCGTCTTCAGAAAGCAAAGACTGAGGTGTTCTCACTCGGTCTTAAAAAAAAAAAAAAAAAAAAAGGTGACATTTATAAAAATGAGGGAAAGAAATACTGAGCTTCGGTGTAATGTGATGGATTGTATGGCTACAATGCATGTAGCCGGGGTGACAGCATACGACGCCATTTTTAACCAAGTAACAGGGTGAAAAATCAAGATCTACCACTTGCAAATTCGATAATTCCACAATATACTCCGGATTAAAAGAAAAAAAAATCTGATTTTCAATGTTTAGATTAAAAACCACAAAGTGAAGTTCCTCCCTGACTTACAGCTTAGGGGTGGGCATTTATCGTATCGTTTATCGTGATAAATTTCTTGTGATAAGAATTTTGATTTATCGTTGTCACAATAAATTCAAATTACTGATGTTTATAACCCCCAACACTGTCTGAATTGTTAGTTTTTACTATTTTTACCAATGTTTATACAAAAAGTGTATCAATACATTTGAAAATATGATAAATTTCAGTTGCTGTGAGTAATTTATCAATACAAATCACATTTTTTACAATGACTGTCCTAAAGTAGTGCATTACAAATGGGGATGTTTTTCAGGAGCAGTATTTGTGTTTGTAAGGATATGATTGCTGTATCATTCAGCCATAGCCATTACCTAAAAATAATTAACTAGTTAGCACTTTTATCGTTATCACAACATTACTACAAAATATCGTGATAAAACTTTAAGTCTTCAGCTTCGGCAAAAACATGAGTTGCTTTTCAGAGTTTAGAGATCGATTCTTGCAAGTGGACCAGAGAGATTTATTTCCCACCCTGGTTCGGTGACATGCATCACCTTGTGCGTCTAAACTAAATGACGACGCTTGCTCAGGACAACGTTGGTGCATCTCAACATCGACGTGTCTGCAGCGACGACAAATCCGCACATCGTCCCGCTTTGCAACAGCACATTGTTTGAGAACCATGCTGCGAGCGCAAGCGGCGTCGATGCAGCCAGCGTGCCTGAGGTTGTGTCGAGCGTCGGGTTCAAGGGGGCAGATGGAAGCACCACATGGAAGCCATGCATTTGGGGGGTGGGATAAAATAAAATAAAAATACAGCAAGTGGAGCCAAACCAACGGCCCGCAGAATGACAGGTGTGGGGCGTGGGGAATGTGCAGGATCTGCACTGCGCTGCCAAATACGACACAACTGAACAGACGGAGGGGGGTGGGGATGATAACCCCAAACGGGTTCAAACTGGGCTCAAAGCCTGCATACCAGACTATGCAGAACGCCATGGGTTACAGGTATGTGGAGCCTGACTTTTTTTCTCCCTCTACACTAACTCCTCCTCCTTGGAGAATTTCTAGCCAATCAGAGGTTTTAAATAGTGCTGAGCTGGAGAGAGGTGGGTGGGATTCTGCCGCCATCTGTTCAGAACCACAGGTGATGTAGCTTGGAGCCAACTCTGAGCTCACATACAGCAGCTTATATCGGACAAACAGTGGCTCAAACTGTAACCTCCAATTCGTGAGGAAAACACTTTGTGTGTGTGTATTTCAGTGAAGAATGTGGTTAAGCTGGTAACTTGAAAGCCATCCAACCAACTGATTTAAGTCTTTGTCTAACACATGGAGAGTTTACTGAACTACCATCTGTAAAACCATAAGCAAACAAGGGGTTGATTGTAATAGAAATCATGCATGCTTTAAGCATTTGCCAGTCTTTTCAGTCAAAAGCTAACGCCTCATCAATAAGCCAGAGCCGCTGAATATTTACACACACTGCTCTCCCCGTAGCTTCACTGTCTCGCCAAACGCGATGTCAGGAGATCCTTACAACAATCTACTGGACAGGAGCCGTGTCCAGTCAAAGTATTCATTCCCCTTTTACTTTGTCACATTTTGTCCCAGTACAGCGACAAAACTTTGCCAACAGACCAACGCAATTTAGAAGAAGCATCCATGTTTTTGCTTTTTTTTTTTTAATAAAAGATGCAGGAAGTGTGAAATTAGAGGTGGGCATTTATCATATTGTATTGTTTATCGCGATAAATTTCTTGACGCAACAATAAATTACAGTTAATGATGCTAAAACCCGGCAAAGCTGTCCATATTGTCAGGATTGTTACCATTTTCTCCACTGCTTGTCCAATGAAAGTATCAATAAACATCACATTTGAAAATATTAAATGCAGTTACGTTGGTTCGTTTAGTGATGCGAATCACACATCTTTATGTGACTGGTGTTGTAAAGAAGCGAATATTTTCCAAGTATTTGTCGGGCTGTAATTGCTGTGTCATGCAGTCAAACATGGCAGCAGCAATTATACGAAAATAGTTCTACAAAGTGCTGACTGACTGATCATCTGCATGTCACACTTTTCAGATCTTTATTTACAAAAAAAACAAAAACTTGCAAACCATGCGTTTCATTTCACAATTAAACTCGATGCTGAGGTTTGTAAAAGGACAAAATGTAAAAACATTCAAGGGTGTGAATACATTTGGAATAAGTACAATACCCAAGGAAAAGCTGGCAACGTAAAATCTGCGAGCGTAGAGCCGAGATATCCGACCAAGAAATTAAACTCTACGGTAATCAAAAAAAATATATATATATAAATAAATAAAACAAGGATAAAACGTAATGTTTTCGTCTAATCCAAAACGCAACCTAGGTTCGTTAACTGAAAAGACCTTAGCAAACACTTCGCCGTGCAAAATGACAAGACTTCAGACTAACGTGGACTCAGCGGGCATTTTAAAGACTGGTACAAACCTTTATTGCAATTTTGACTCTCTTAATCTTTTTGACCTTTTCAATTGTCTTTCAGGCATTAAAAAAAGAGGGGGGCAAAAGAAGCAGATTGGAAAAACAAAACAAAATGAAAATGCATTAGAGTTTCACAGCTGACAAGGACACTCAAAAAAAAGAACAAAAACAAGGTTATTTAGCATAACAGTGCAGAGAAACGATAGAAAAAAAAAGATAGGTGGATAACAGTACAGTTGTAACAGAGAGCATCTGCAAGCAGTCGTTTAGACAAGAAAAGCAAAGGGCAGGCACACTTACCGGATTTAAAGTGTTACATTGATCTATAGGATTCTTGTAGTCAGTCTTCAGCTCATCAAATGCAATTATCTGGAAATAATGAAGAAATGTCATATTAACCCTGGCATGATATTTTTATGATATTCCATTTGAGTGAACAGTCCACCAAATTTACACACACAAGGAGAAACTGTAAAATCCTTTAACATGAACAGATTTGTTATTGCAATAGCGTAACATTTAATTTCAGCACATTTTTGTCTTCATGTTAAGAGGTTTTTAGTATTACATAAACTGGTGCCACAACACAATCCCTTTAAAATCATTTGTAAGCCATGACAGCTGTGTTTGCCTGCTAATGGTAAATGTGACAGGGCAGAAGCTAATTTCCTTTAGCTCACCCTCCCACACCTAAACCTGGAGAGGAAGGGTCAAAGATCACTGTATGCCTCAAAGCTTGAGCAACTTAATGAGAGGAGGGGTAACAATAACTTGGTATAATACACTTATTTGTGTGCGTTTTTTTCTATGATAGATTACCAATTCTTGCTTACATTACATCTATTGCAAATGAGTAACAAATGACCTAAAGTTTACAACAGTGTCCAAGAAATCCCAAAGCTAACGCTGGCAAAAAAGAAAAAGAAAAAAAAAAGACCGTTAATAAAAATATGACTTGAAGTTGTTTCAACATTTGACAATCACACGCTTCCACCCTATTTACACCAAGTGGCGAGAAAATGGTCACTATGCAGCAGAAGAGCCATAAAGCATTTAGCTTTTCCGGTGTAAATATGTCGAAGTCCTTTAGCTTAGCCTGCAAAATGCTAACGAGCCTGCTAGCTGTTAGCACAATGTAGCCCGTCAGGTTAATAGAAGCCCTGTGTGTTTTGAGGAAGTCTAATACGAACATTAACTACGGAAACACTTTAATTCAAAATTATGTGTAAAACCAGCGTCTGTGTCGGTGCCAATGGGCTGAGCTTTCCGCCCGAGCCGACACCAGGGTGTGTACTATTCATTCATTCAGTAGTAGACAGGTTTCTGAAGTAAGCGTGCGTCAGTTCAGTTAGCGCTAACGCTCTCTAGAGACGTCTTCTGCGTCTTGGAGGAGCCGACTCTGACCAGAAACCGTCACTTCTACGTGCCCACTCGGCAGGCCTTGTTTTCAACCCAGAATTTGGGTTCTACACCTGGACAGTCAGAAAAGCAGTCGGTGTAAATTTGTACTTACATGCCAGATAGCAAAAAAGATAAGCGCCGCCGTGAGCAGTAGAGCGAGCATGTAACAAAAGGCCGCGAATGTGAACGCCATTTTTCTACGGTTCTTCTGCTCGGTTCCTCCTGGCTCCGTCGGCGGATGACGAAGGCTTCCTCTTCCTCCTTTTTATGGCGGTTGGCAAACAACTTGTAGGTGCATTACCGCCACCTTCCGGATTGGAGTATGGATCAGACGTTTATAACTGAACTAAAAATACTGCTAAAAACTATATCCCCAGATGATCTCTGAAACAATTCACTAATATCCAATTTATTTTTATTCCCACTTAAATCTCTAAGTAACACCTCTCTTTCCTGAACATATTTATTACATTCTAAAAATATATGTTGTACTGTTTCTAATTTTCCACTATATAGTGGAAAATTAATAAACATAACACAGATTATAATTATCACAATTACGTGATTAACATAATTGTTAATCACGCTTTAACAATTGTTTTTTAATTATTTTAAGAGTACTATTTAATCCTGTATGTCCAAATCTTATTCTAGATATAATACCTTCTTCTTTTTAAATTCTATTATATTTTAATTCCCCAACTTTTTTGGGTACTATAATAAACCCTAGCATTGCCTCTGTTATCCCACTGTTCTTGCCATTTCTTCTTGACATACATTTTTATAATATTCTTTATCTCATTTTTACTTATTTCAATAAGCAAAAATGCCCAGATTGCACATGCTATCACTGGTTTTAACGGTTAAAACTATTAAAATTTAACCACAGTGTAAAGCAGTATCTGTATCTTTCCATGTTTTAGACCAAACACGAAGGGAAACTTGACCAATTCCTGTTAGCCACTGTACTGTACTAGCCTAGCATAGTACTGCCACTGCCTGGACATAACATTTTTACATTTATACAAGATAACTATCACTTTTTAACAAAATAACCATCACGTTTAAACAACAAAGCGATCACGTTTATACAAGATAAGTATCACGTTTATGTAAGATATCACGTTTTAACAAGATACGTAACTAACCATTGCTTCAAAAACGCGTCTCTCTTCTTAGGTCTTAGGTATTTCAGGCAAGACACAAAAATGAGCCACAAACCAGAATGTAAAATCACACAAGACATTTATTGAATCAATGCATTTGGCCAAATGGAGACACAGCTGCTTCTTCACCTTTGCCTGTGTCCTGTCGTGTCAGTCGACCTCGTTCAGGGTTTGAGCCCAGAAAAACTCTAAACAAAGAGAATGGATACTCAAGTTTAACACAGAAACACTTCATGTTATAAACTTACTTTTTGCAAAACGCTTCTAAATTACATTACAGCAGCACATCAGCGTCTCACCAATAGACCCTTTTCACGTGACGTCACACAACTTCCGTTTTGGCTCGAAGCTGTGTATCCTTAGTTCCGGTGTACATAGTAAGTAATGATAAAGTTGTCTATTTCAGGCTTATAAGACATCTCTTATAAGCAGAGATGTCCGGTGCCGCCGCTGCATATATATATATATATATATATATATATATAGTTAGATAGATATAGATATCCATCTATCTATCTATATATATATATATAT
>NW_015117837.1:13116-13491 GCF_001443285.1 Poecilia latipinna
TTTTATTTCATTCTTTTTTTAAGTGTCCCAATGGAAAAACACCGACTACCCTGGTCCCCGTGGTAAATTTGGTAAATATTTTGGTAATACGCTTTACAATACCAGAATTTTCACATAACTCATGCTTTTGGAGCACTGTCTGAGGACATTTTGATTATTAAATCAGGTGTTATGATCAATTACTGAGTACTTGAGCAGTTTACTAAATATATTTTACACTTGCTTAATTGAACTTGTTTTAGGTATGCTCTGATTGGAGTACAATTTTGGAGTACTCTATGTATGAACGATTGCTCCATGGATTACTTTTAAAAAACAAAAACATTGCCATAAAATATTGTCTATCACTGCAGCGGCCATCCCAACCCATGAGAG
>NW_015117838.1:0-507 GCF_001443285.1 Poecilia latipinna
TAAGTCATAAGTCAGTGCCTCACCAGCAATGAACCTCACCGCACGTCACTGCCTCCAGCTATATGTTCGTATAGTTAGATGCAAGGGTAAGCACCATGAGAGTCTCCAACCATCAAACCAAAGGAAGGAGATAGTTCTGTGTCCTGGAGATGAATGCAATTTTATGTGAAATGTTTGAATCAACCCCAGTAGCTGTTTGGACAGTATTCTTATCCATAGTTAAATGAGTCTGAATCAACATGCACTGAAAGACTGCTCCGGAAGAACCCATTACCTCAAAAGCAACATATGCCATTTTCCAGTTTTAAATATATTCAGGAACAAAGACCTTAATTGTTGGACTGTTGTCTCACAAAACTGTGTGTTTGACCACAATGACATTTGTTATACTTGGAGGAGATGCATTCAGGTCATTGTACTTGTGAAGTATTTCTAAAATTATTAGAAAGTTTTGGTTTTATATAAATTACATGTAAAAATGTGGTTTCAAATCTATATTATCTCTCA
>NW_015117838.1:3529-13989 GCF_001443285.1 Poecilia latipinna
ATTTCTAAAATTATTAGAAAGTTTTGGTTTTATATAAATTACATGTAAAAATGTGGTTTCAAATCTATATTATCTCTCATAAAGCTAATGTGATATAAAACATGGCAATCTGTCACACTAGATCTATTCAGTTCTGAAAGGTAAAGTTACCAAAGTTTAGTCTGTGATGAAGCAACTTTGTTTTTAATTATTTTTGTCTTCCACAGATTCAGCAGCTGAAAAAACATCATCACATTTGTGATTTACTGAATGTGTGCATACAGCAAAAACATGCATTAACAGTGTCCTTATGATGTTTTTTCAGTGATGACTACCCTGATGCAAACTACCTGACGACATTGAGTAAAGTACTGAGAAGTAAAGGCATCAAGTAAGACGTGGTGGGATTCCCATTACTGCTGGGATGATTGAAGTCACAGGTTCCAGTTTAAAACAAATACATGTCAATTAGCTACAATATTTCCACTTTTTGAATAATTAAAATATTAGTAAAATGTTTATGAAATGTTTGATGTATTCTGCATGCAAGGCTTGAAAAAAATATGTTTATATGTCCAAAAAGAAAAGATTATATCATCCGACTTTTGCATGTTTTTTGTTTTGCTGTTTCTGATCAGAAACGGCTCAAAAGATGCTTAGATAGACATTGTGTGTCTTTTTTCCGTCCTTGTTTCCATCTGAAACTGTGCTGTTTCAGATGGAATTTAATGAATGTAAATTGGGAGATTATTGCATGTATAAATAAATAATTTGTTAAAGATTTTTTTTGTCATAAAGTCAATGCTGCATGTCAATGATTCAGTGCAATCTGCTTAGATAGACTTTTTAAATTTCTTTGAATAATTAATTGAGCATACTACACTGTTTGCTAATTTGGATCATGTTTGGAATGTATGTGTGACTGAATTTAAATTATTTTTGTAAAGTGCCTTGAGATGGCATTTGTTGTGATTTGGCATTTTAATAAATAAAGTGACTTGAATTAGATTAATATTCTTAGAAGAATAATTTAGACAACTCATAATTATTGTCAGCAACACCAACCCTCTCATTGCAAATATTTGCCATCCAAAAGGAATTAAAAAATGCTACTTATTTTATGGGACTTTTACATTTTAACAATGATAGCATTATCCCATCGATTTTTAGTCCACCATAAATCAATCAATCAATCTCTTTATTTAGACACAATTATGGTCCATAAACAGACAAAACAAGAACAATAAAAAAAAGAAAAAGAAAAATATATAATGAAATAATCAATCACTGACATATAAACTAAAGCGCCAATGATTCCACAAACTGGAGAAGAATCTCACTGAGCTTTGAACAGGATTGGTCAAAGTCTGAATGATGCTGTTTGCAGAGTCTGTTAATCTACACATACATCTGTGCATAATGTTTCGAAGCACAGCAGCGCAGGTTGGCACATTGACATTCACAAACATCTGACTGGCACTACTCCATCGCGGCACCCTAAGCAGCGACCTGAAGTTTATTCATACTGCTTTTCCTGCAACACCGCCACAGGTGGGCTGTATACATTGGAGTACAGTATGCTTTAAAAAGTGCAATTTTGACAGATGCTGAGCACATGGAGAACCTCCGAAGAAGAATATCAGCTTGTACATATTGAGTACAACGCTGCCTGTAAATGTCTCCATCATCAGACAGGTCAGCGGTTATATAATGTCCCAAATATTTGACCTCATCAGTGACCTGGAGGATGCTGCTAGACAGGGTGAAGTCAGGAAAAGTTAATTTAGTGTCTTCTTTGCTCTTGACAATCATGATGTTGCTCTTTTTTGCATTGTATTTAATGTCATACTGTAACCCATACTGAGAGCAAACCCTTAACAGTTGCTGCAGACCAGCATTATATGGACAGAATATCACAAGATCGTCAGCGTACATCAGGTGGTTGATGGTTCCACTACCAACCCGACAGCCAGTCCTACATTGATTCAGCAGCTTAGATAAATCATCCATATGCAGGTTAAAAAGGCAAGGAGATAAAATGTTGCCTTGTCGCACACCATTACACACATAAAAAGAAGATGATACAGAGTTTCCCCATTTTACAGACATATTCTGGTGAGCATACCGATACACTAATATTCTTATTAAATATTTCGGAACTCCTCTCTCATACAATTTATGAAACAATTTGACATGATTAACATAATCAAATACTTTTTATGCATCTATAAAACACATAAAAATTGTGGTATTATGTCTCTTGTATAAATCTAAAATTTCCTTGAGAGCAAAAATGCACATATCGGTGCCAAGTTTTGGTTTAAAACCAAACTGATTATCAGATGTGGCTATAAACGTCTCAATTCTGCTCAACAGAGCCTTCTTCAAAACTTTCGATAAGGTACTGGCCAGAGCTATGGGCTGATAGTTGTCTTTACTATTTATTTTACCAGCCTTGTCTTTTACAATAGGCACTAAAATCACAGACAACATAGAGTTTGGTAAAATGCCATGAATTAAAAACTCAGTGAAACAAATAGCCAACAAAGGAAAAATTTTCCTACTTGCAAATTTTAAGTGCTCAGTAGATATCTTGTCCACACCATATGCCTTATTATTTTTCAACTTCTTAACAATGTCACTAACTTCTTGTTGAGAAATAACATCTTCATGCATATCTATGTTCTCTATCACAATGGGATTACTCTTCCTACAATTAAATAGTTCATAATAGTGTTTCTTCCATAAATTAATAATTTTGTCTGGTCCAATTGCACCAGGCATGTCCAAAGTCCGGCTCTCGGGCCAAATGCGGCCCGTTTCCAAATTTACACAGGCCCGCAGCCTCTGTCATGAAATTAATAATAATGCAGCCCGCCAGCACTGCTACCCTTAGTGTAAAATTCAGAGTACAAAACGCTATTTTATATTTCACCAGAAGATGGCAGTAGAGCTACTCTCGCTGCAGGGAAACTCTAACCCTCACAGGGGTCAAAGGGTGTGATCATTTCAAGCCCATTTCAACAATGGCTACTGTAGCGAAAAAACGGAAAGTTGACAGCGAGGGGCGCTGCTTTCAGTTCAAGTGGACATTAGAGTATTTTTTCACCGAAATATGAAACAACTGTGTCTGCCTAATTTGCCAAGAAACTGTGGCTGTTTTCAAAGAATTCAATATCAAGAGGTATTTCCAGACGAAACATTCTAGCTACGACAGTATAACTGGAAACGAATGTAGCAAAAAATTGAAGCAACTGGAAGCTGTTTTAACGGCACAGCAGAGCTTTTTTACAAGAGCCCATGATTCAAATGAAAGCGCCACAAAGGCGAGCTATGAGGTAGCAACACTGATTGCTAAGCACTGCAAGCCTTTTACTGAAGGTGAATCTATTAAAGAGTGTGTGATGAAAATGGTGGAGAAAATCTGTCCGGAGAAGAAGCAAGAGTTTGCTAATGTTTGTCTGGCTCGTAATACTGTGGTGCGAAGACTTGAAGATGTTTCATCTGATGTTAAGAGGCAATTGGAGGCGAAAGGAGTGGAGTTCGACTTTTTTTCATTAGCCTGCGACAAAAGCACAGATGCATCTGACAACGCTCAGTTACTAATTTTTTTGAGAGGAGTGAACGACGAAATGAACGTAAGTGAGGAGCTACTTGAGCTTCAGAGTCTTAACGATCAAATGAGAGGAACAGATTTATTTGTTTCTGTTTGTTCCACCGTTGATAACATGAAACTACCATGGAATAAAGTCGTTGGGATCACTACGGATGGTGCACCTGCCATGACGGGTGAGCGAGTGGATTAGCAACCCTAGTATGTAATAAAGTGAGTGAAGAAGGAGGCAAAGCCATAAAACTGCACTGTATCATTCACCAACAAGTTCTCTGTGCCAAACATCTCAAATATGATGAAACCGATGATAAAGGCTATCAATTACATTCGCTCAAAAGCCCTGTGCCACCGCCAGTTTCAACAGTTTCTAGTCGACATTCAGGCTGAATACGGAGATGTTGTGTATCACAATGACGTGAGATGGCTCAGTCGGGGATCTGCACTGCAGCGCTTCTACTCTCTTAGAGAGGAAATCGAACAATTCTTGGCAAAAAAGGGACAACTGATGCCAGAACTTTCCGATCCTGTTTGGCTGTCTGATTTTAGATTTTTAGTTGACATAACCCAACATCTAAATGCACTGAACATTAGCATTCAGGGCCAAAATGCAGTTGTAAGTTAACTGTATTCACACATTGGAGCATTTCGAACCAAGTTGCTGCTTTTTCAAAGACACCTGTCCCAAACACAGCCCACTACCACTCACTTCCCATCGCTGCAGGAAATTATGACATGTTTTCCACAGAACGACATAAGCGCGCAAATAAGGAGGTATGCAGCAGACATCTCATCTTTGGCTGAGGAATTTCAGCAGCGCTTTCGGGATTTTGCGGCTATTGAAAAAGAGATCACAATTTTTTCCGCTCCTTTCTCCGTGGTCCCTGATGACGCTCCAGACGACCTGCAGCTGGCGCTTATTGAACTGCAGTGCGATGCAAAGAGTCGCAGTAGGCACCAACACCTCGCTCTTGTCGACTTTTACCGCCAGCTGGACAAAGACAGGTTCCGAAAGATTCGAACATTTGCTAAATAAAATGCTGAGCTTGTTCGGCTCCACATACTTGTGTGAGAAGACATTTTCAGTCATGAACATAAACAAGAACAGCATGAGGACGAGACTAACTGACTCTCACCTATGTGACATCTTACGTGTCAAAACCACTGCTTTTGAACCAGATTTGGATCATTTAATGCAGTCGAGATCTCAGTATCATCCTTCACATTAGAGCAGGCAAGGATTTTATTTTCCTGTGGCAATCAAAACCACGTTAAAATATGCATCGATTCATTTTATTCTGTGTATAATTTGTTCTCTGGATTTTAAGTTCACTTTATTAAATAATTAATCAACAACAGCATAGTTATCTCCAGCCAGATTTTTTTGTTTAATTAGTTGTATTTTTCTCTTATGACCTGATGAAACCTAAGATGACTGGACCAAGGAATCCAGATGGAAAATGCATTTTCTTATCTTTTTCTGTATCAGCCTGAAAACATCAGCGTGAATTAGCCAGCTGAGTTCTATTATTAGTTTACTATCTTGCACTTAAAAAGTTGTTTGAAGTCTGTGCATTTTTCTCTATATATGTATTTTTATAAGAGTCTAACGTTGAAACAATCTAACACTGCTTCTCTCATTTTTGATAAGTAATACAATGATGCAGATGGCCTTATGTGTTTTGTGCTTCAAAGTAATATTACTGTTAATATGTTCCTGTTTGCATTTTGAATTTAGTTCATAGTGAGCACTTACAAGTGGATAAAATGCCATGTTTCAGATGAACCCATATATGTTGAATCTTTCCAGAATTTATATTTTCGCACAGACTTTTAATTCATAGTACAAAAGTCATACTGACTTTAACAAAACCAAAAAACAAACTACTCTGTGTGAAGACATGAAAAGTGTGCCATTTCCAATAAAAATGTTATAAAACAGTTCATTTGCTTTTAACATTAATGATTCAAAGAATGTCAGGCTGCATGGTCGGCCCCCACACATTCTCAGATTACCAAATCTGGCCCTCTTTGCAAAAAGTTTGGACACCCCTGAATTACACCATCAATATTCGTTGGCAAGGGTGCTTTTAGATTGTTAACTCTTTTTATTTCTTTCCAAAATTCAGAAGGACTGGTGAGTTGTAATTTTCTTGCTAGTGACTCTGATTTAACTGCATTTTCATTCACTTAATAAACCGCAAGGCATATTTAAAGTTAGCATTTGCTCTCTTCTTGTAGTCAAATACAGGACCATGTCTGGGTTTGCCTAATTCAGCCCACATTCTGAAAGCCCTTCTGGCCTCTGTATGAAGCTCTTTAGCATAATCATTCCACACTGGCTGTACTTTGTGTTTTTTAGTTTTATTCAAAGACCTGCCTGAAATAAGAAGGAATTCTACAATCTTCTCATACAGTGAACACAACTCTTTGCCATGTTGTTCATTTTTACAGTTTATGTCTAAACATGTAACTGCACTTTTTGGTGAAACAATATCATTCAACAGGGTTTCAGAGTGGATGCGGAACAAATTGAGATCATGTTCAGTCAAATTGTCCCAATATATATTTTCTTTTTGTGTATCATTATTCATGGGCAAAAGGTCTGGTAAATTGCCCGTTTTTATAGACAAGGAAAAGGGAATATGATCAGATGTTGCAAATTCATAATTAATCCTGATGGTCTCTAAAGAGTCATGTGCATCTTCAGTGCAGATACAGTGGTCTAAGCATGTTGTGTGCCATGCTTCACTGATGTAAGTGTAGCTGTCAACAGGCAAAAGTATTTTACTAGAGAGAATCAACTCATTGGTGGAACAAAACTGTTTTAGGTGATTGGCAAACAAAGATTTACAATCTGTCACATCAGCAGTCATATCACCCACAATGAAAACACAAGTGGATGGATTGTCCTGGATAAATGACACAACATATGTCAGCCTATTGAGATATTCATCTTCATTCTCTGGGTTTTTGTAAGGTGTATATATAGTCAATATAATGAACTTTTTATTTACTCGAGTCCTATAGCCCAATCAACGTCCAGTCTGGTCACTTTAATCAGCTGATCGTATCTTTTCAGCACTGCAACGCCACCGGAAATTCTGACCCGCACTAACTTGGTTATAGTCAGTGGTAGATTCACTGCACCGTAAACATTTTATGCAGGGAGTTTACTCTTTCTAGGTCCTGCTTGGGTAGAAAAGTTTCTTGGACGCACAGTACGTCACACATTTCCAGAAGTTTATCCACCACAAGACGACGTGATTTATCCGCCTCTGTGTCCCACACGCAATCCACGCACATTGTATGATACTATATTAATGTTCATTTATGTATGACGGATTTCCGTGCTAGGACATGCCAGATGTAATCGCAGGTACATGGCGTTGTAACTCAGCCTCACTCCCTGGTCCGGAGGCCACACTGTCCGTTTTAGCTCAGAGTTTACGCGCTTCAAAATAGCGGCGGACATAAGAGCCCGCTGGCCAGAGTTGTTGGTCGTACATTTCAGACACTTCGTTACACTCTGCCGTGACCTGGAATGAGCTAAATCTCTTATGATTGGAGTCAATCCTCCGACATTTCACATGCTTCCCCAATTTTCCAGAGAGATAGGAAGATAGTGTTCCAGCATCAAGCTCAGGAGAGAACCGAGTTGCAAACACACTCACCAGTTTGGTTCTAATCACTGGAATGCTGTCCTCGGCTCCAGTGTCAATTATCCCAACGTTTCTCTGCTGCTCCTTGTTGGGACCCTCGACCACTCCTCTGCCGTTCTGAGTCACTTTGTCTGTTGGCCGCTTCTGCTTTCGAGCCGCCCTCCTCACAACGGTGCTCCATGCTTGATACTGGGACAGCGCGTCCTCACTCTGCGCCGCTGCAGGTCCCTGCGCTGGGGCCGCCGCTTCGCCCGCCCGCTCGGATGAGCTGCAAGGACTCTCAACAGCAGCCAACCGGCGATTCATAGCTGCTGTACTTGCTGCAAGGTTTTCGTTCACGCTTGCTTGGGTCTCCATAGCTTCTTTCAGGCTCAATACGTCCCTGCTCAGCCGCTCCATTCGGCTAAGAAGGGCTGACGCATCCATGCTGCCAAATCCGACAGGTGGTAGCTCATCCAGGTAATGAGAGACAAACCTGGGAATGTTCTCTCCACATTCATTGAGCACCTTCAAGCAGTCTTTAATGGTATTAGTGTCCTTTTGAGGGCCTTTATGCCTGATGCAGCGCACTGTCGTTGTGCAAAATTCAAACAACAAACGCTTGGACTCTTCAATCCATTCAGACGAGAAGTTGCTTGAGACCAGCAAAACAATCTCATCTTGTGACAGAGTCCTCATTTTAATGACAATAAAGTTTAAAATCTCATCCTCTATGATCACTGTCCCATCTGCTGTTTNCATTTTTATTAATACATTTCAAAACTAGAAATTACCTGGATGCACAACGTCCCATTGAGACCAGCTGTGTGTTGGGGGTTGTTTGCTGCCTGGAGTGGTGCCCCACATTCTAGAGTCCTCCCGCCTGCCAGGTGTTTTTTTACTGGATGCAGTTGGACAGAGATTATGATCTGATCGCTGATCAAATGGAAAGAGATTTAGGATAGACTTTGACTATTGCACAGTCTAAAAATTATTAAATTACAACACTGATATCTGGAGGAGAACTAGGGTATTACATGACTTAGAAATTAATCCAGTACAACATTGGCATCTGGTAGATAACAAATTGAATTACATCTTGGTAAAGTCTGTCTTAGAAAGTCACAAGCTGTATAAATTTAAAATAGTAATGCTTTTTGAACATTTACATTATTCTAAATTGAACAATGTTGAGTAAATACAGCATAATTAGCACGATAAAACTTTTTGTACTTTCAAAGGTTTAAGAGCTTACAATCTTTGACAAATGCATTGAATATTAAAACAATATGAAGTGAATATTAGATTATACGATGCCTTGCCTGCTCCATTTGGAGCAGTTCTACACACCTTAAAAATACACAAAACAGTTAAAAAGTTCATCCTAAAATATTATTTCTGCCCAGTGCCCAGGTACCACACTTCTTTTTTTTTGAAAGTTATAAGACATACAAAACATTTGGTTGTTAACCAGTCATCAACAACAATAATACAAACAAAGTGCCAGAGGTGACACTAAGCAGTCATATTTAGAGGTTGTCGAGTTGAAAGGTCATGAATCTTGAATTTGTCGAGAATCATCTTCATGTACATAGCTTTCTTGTTGGGGATGTATTTAAAATTTGAGTCATAGTTAAAAGTTCTTGGAGGAAGTACCCAATGTTTGGTTTAGAGTTAGACCATTTGACTTTATGAATGTGATATTTCCCAAGAAGCAGCAACAGTCATATGACATGGATTGTGTCTTTGTCCATATCTTTATTACTAAAAAAATGATATTGTCCCTTTCATCAATGGTGATTGTGGTTGCCCCCCCTTCTCTCTCTACTTCCCTTCTGAGAGGAGGGAGATGTGCTACCAGCTTTCCGTCTAACGGGTAAATTGAGTTTCCTAAATCTGCTGGGGTTTACCCTGTCCAGAACTGAAATAAACTCTGTTTAAGCTGAGGCAGAGAAAGACTTGCCTGGTTTCTGACTCCCTCCATCCAGATGTCCCACTGTCTTCCTCCTGTGAAGTAGCCAGACTGAGCAGTCTGCAGCCAACATGTTCCACAAGGCACACCTGTTAATGGTCGCTCCTTCTCTTTTTATTACAATGTGCACTTGTTAATGAACCAGGTTGGTTTTAGTGACTTGGGCGAGTCCCAAGGGTGTTGTTTTAGTTTTGGCTAAAAGCAACCTATAAAACATTTTTCACTTTTTCCTCCAAGAATCAAACTTCATAGCTATTTTACAACCATCAAAGAACTTTAAGGTGACTCATTAATTGAATGTCCAAAACATCTTTTAGATTTTCTTAATGCTAATTATTTTATTAGTAAGGTAATATTGCAAGGGTCAGTACAGCTTAATTCAGTAGCAGAAATAATCAAATAAATAAAATCAGTAATCTAGCCTATCTTTCCCTAATGCTGACACTGTGAACTAAAAAGGGAAACTTTGAGAGAGGGATGGAGTTTGGCATCTTGAACCCCAGAACTGGCCTGATGATGAAGAAGGTGTTGCAGCAGGAGGAGGAGGTTGATCGACGAAGGGATCTCTGCAGGTCTGATGAGCTTTCATCTCGGCTTCGATGCTGAGGTCACACAGGACTTGGGTGCTGGCAGGAAGAATACTGATTTAGAGCAGCAGTTCTCGGGTCTTAGGGTGACTTCCTCTTGTGTGTAGCAGTCCTTAGCTTCTTGTCCTGCGGCTATGTAGCTCCCGTCTCCTCGTCTCATGATCTTTCTGGTCCATTGAGATGTAGGTGAGCTGAGGGAAGGCACCGGTTCTTCCTCTTTTCCTTTGTTCTTTGTCTTTGCCTTTATCTTCATCTTTGCCTTGGTCTTTGTCTTTGGGGTCTGAACCCAGCTAATGAGAGAAGCGCAATTTGAAGCCACATGTTGCGGGGCTGACGGGTTGGTCCCCATGCGCAGAACAGTCTTCGGCTCTGTGGCCCCGGCTCTTCTTCAGCTGCAGAGTTCTTTGTCCATCTTGATCTTGGCTCGAAGCTGCCTGGAGGATCCAACCAAAGGTTCCTCTTTTGCACTCACCTTTTATAGGGTTTATCTACCCTTTTGGTGCATTTGCATTGGCTAGCACTGTTGCTGTGCCCGTTTCATTGGCTGACTGCTTAGACAGCTGATCTCATATCCATCACCGTCTTGGAGACATGACATGATGTCTGGTTCTAATGACCCATGATTGCTCAACAGTTGTCTGCACACCCTTTTCTGTGGAAAGTTTAAGTTC